>NW_014577770.1:70856-84545 GCF_000485595.1 Priapulus caudatus | reverse complement strand
TCTGACCACTCACTCACATCACGGTCCGTCTATTCACTCACATCACGACTGGCCCATTCACTCACATCACGGTCCGTCTATTCACTCACATCACGACTGGCCCATTCACTCACATCACGGTCCGTCTATTCACTCACATCACGGTCCGACCACGCACTCACATCACGGTCCGTCCACTCACTCACATCACGGTCCGACCACGCATTCACATCACGGTCCGACCACTCACTCACATCACGGTCCGACCACGCACTCACATCACGGTCCGACCACGCACTCACATCACGGTCCGACCACTCACTCACATCACGGTCCGACCACGCACTCACATCACGGTCCGACCACGCATTCACATCACGGTCCGACCACGCACTCACATCACGGTCCGACCACGCATTCACATCACGGCCACAGGCACTTGGGACAGAGTCAGTAAAAACTGAAAATAATATGAACACACATTCACAAATAGGCCCAACTACCGTACGGTGTACCCCTCTGTTACAGTTCCACTGTTGCGACACTGTATATCAACTTTCTTTCATAAAAACCTATGTAAAAACTAACGCCGAACGCTCCCGCACTCGCCGCTGCGAGTGTGCTGTGACGCTATGATAATAATATATATAGAGATATATATTATCATAGCGTCACTATATATATATATTATCAGGAGCGTATAATGACAAATATACGCTCCTCATTTATTTGTCATTATACGCTCCTGATAATATATATATAGTGACGCTATGATAATATATATCTCTATATATATTATTATCATAGCGTCACAGCACACTCGCAGCGGCGAGTGCGGGAGCGTTCGGCGTTAGTTTTTACATAGGTTTTTATGAATGAAAGTTGATATCTAGTGACGCAACAGTAGAACTGTAACAGAGGGGTACGGTAGTAGGGTCTATTTGTGAATGTGTGTTCATATTATTTTCAGTTTTTACTGACTCTGTCCCAAGTGCCTGTGATCACAGCTGGTCCACTCACTCACATCACGGTCCGTCTATTCACTCACATCACGACTGGCCCATTCACTCACATCACGACTGGCCCATTCATATGGGAGGGGATATGTGTCAAAATTCAAACGTTCAATTGATCGATTGATTGTTTAATTGAACAGTCAATTTAATCATTCAAACGTTCAATTGATCGATTGATTTTTTAATTGAACAGTCAATTTAATCATTCAAACGTTCAATTGATCGATTGATTGTTCAATTGAACAGTCAATTTAATCATTCAAACGTTCAATTGATCGATTGATTGTTCAATTGAACAGTCAATTTAATCATTCAAACGTTCAATTGATCAATTGATTGTTCAATTGATATATATAATTATATCATCGGGAGTACATGAATCCTCTATTCATGTGCTAATGTTATCGTGGCCGGATTCAGATTTATGGCATCGATTAGATTAGATTTTTTAGATTTTTATTCAGATTTCCTCGATAAGGTATTTAATTAGTTAGTTGCGTGTAAAACACTCGCCGGTTTTAGGTTTAGTACAAGGAAACAAACCGCCAATATATGGATTCATGGGCTTGCCGTATCACATGTCATGCATGCATGTTATGGTAATTAAGCGCTTGGTAGCTAATAGAAGAATAGAAAACTGATAAATACGAAAAACGCCAAAATTAATCATCGCACTGATAATGACTGCCGCGCATGCGATACATGATCATGTTCCGTTCAAAACCTTTTTCTAACATTCTGTGTTATATTTTCGCGAACGTTTCAACGTTTCAACATGTTCGCGATCAAAACAAAACTTTGCTAATAATACACAGATGTTTTATAGATATAGGCGCGTCGTGTTTCCAGCATCAATACTGACATTCTAAAATCATACCATAATATGGAAAGCCATCCCCTTCAAAATTCATTTTCGAACATTTCAAATAAACAATTTTAACCAAAACTCCAAATCAATTCATTCTAAAAGTGCCCGGATGCTTTAGCTCGGATGGATACGCTTGGATCATCCAATACTATAGCGTATCCATCCGAGCTGAAGCATCCGGGCACTTTTAAAATGAATTGATATGGAGTTTGGTTTGTAGTTGGCTGGTTCGGAAAATGTAGTGAATATATTGCAAGTCCTATGAATTGATTCGAAGTTTCCTGAATAGTTTTGCACACGGACCGGAAACAACAGAGTGGGCGGCAAATTGTAAACGTTAGTAAGTGATTTCAGAGGTCTTGAATAGATTGGAAGTTGCATAAATTGATTGTTAAATGAACTCTTTGATTGTAAACATTTATATATGTTTTGAAAGCTGTATGATTAATTTGTAATTTAAGCTATACATTTGTCGTTTGTTTCCTAATAATTATGAAACCAACAGTTAGATTCACATTACTGGTGATTAATGTTAAAAGTAATAAATTAATTTCAAACTTAGTGAACTGATTCGTTATTCTGTAAATTAATTTAAAACTTATAATTTCAATTATTAGGGTGATGAAGCAATATTTGAGCATTTGTGAGTTTATGTAACATGTTCTCAATTAAATTGCAAGTTAATAAATTAGTTTGTTGTTTTGAAAATAAATTGTACGTTTAGAAAATGAATTTTTACAATGACGTGAAGGAACTTGTATATCAGGCAATTATTTTGGAAAGTTGTGAATTAATTTGCAAGTTAATAAATTGATTTGTTATTCTTTGAATTGATTTTTCTCAAACAATATAAAGTAATTTGTATTTTTATTAATTAATTTGAAATGTTTTAAATTGATTTAAAATTGTTTATTTGAAATGTTTGAAAATAATTTTTGAAGGGGATGGCTTTCCATACAATTAATCTAACATTCTAAAACCATTATCGTTACCTATAATCGTTATATAGGTCGCGCAGGACGCCCATCGATCGCTGGCTACCGAGAATGGCTTTTACTGCGAAGCCTTTATATTACATTAGAAAGCCCCGCGTAGGCTGCCGCGAGTATGTGGGCGCGAAACGAGAAAGCCTAGAAGCTCTCCAGTCTGTATTGGCGGTAGAGTGTAAGGCGAGTCATGATTAACCATTAACTATGTATTATTAGCTATATACGGAAACATTCGACTAATTTGCGAAGGTTTTTTTTTTTTATCTCTATCGCATTATTGAAGAAGTTAGAGAGTATAAAGAAAGAATCGTTGAGGTGAGCATGCATGTAAGCCAGCCGTAGTGTTATCCGTAGTGATAACACAGTATAGTGTCCAGTAGGAATCGCTATAGTAATATTGCACTGATCACTAGAGGGGCTAATAGAGACCAATGACAAGTATATACGTCTGTGATATTTATGCACACATCTTGTATCGATGAATCTTAGACACCGGAGTTGGGGTGAGGGGGGCTCTCAGAAACATATCATAACCAGTTATGACTGACATAACTCTAAAATGAATGACGTGTGTTTTAATTGCACGACACTTAATTCACTACATAAGTTACGACACTTTTGATTTGTGATGTCAATGGTACTTACGATTTTGCTGACAACAAGCACCTGGTGGGGCTTACGCTTCTCGCCCCCAAAATAAGCACGAGTACCAACAAATTTCTTAGTGGAGTCTGCGAAAAAAAAACGTTTTTTATGGGATTACGGATCCAATGTAATTGGTTTAATTTGAATTTTGTGATAGAAAAAACGAGATACGAAACTGTGGTCAAGAAAACCATTGTATGTGTCTCTTTTCATCCCATCCATCCTATCTATCATGTGCTCCCATCTAGCATAGCTTGACCTGCGAGTACCTGCAGGGTTAGTTAGTAGTTTAGAGTATGTGTCTATACATACGAGTCTCCTCGCGGCAGCAATAGCTCTACGTGCACAGAATTTCTACTCGCTGCCGTGGCGCCTCTAATTAGTAATTTCCGCGTACGACCAACACGTGCGTTAAAAATTGTTACTTGGTCGGCGTTCGTCGAACTGTGCGTGTATATATATATATATATATATATTCATCACGGTCCGACCACTCACTCACATCACGGTCCGACCACTCACTCACATCACGGTCCGTCCACTCATTCCCATCACGGTCCGACCACTCACTCACATCACGGTCCGACCACGCACTCACATCACGGCCGGTCAACACACGGTCATCTCAACATCGAAAATATCAAAAGTATTAATGCTACGATTTCTGCTGCATATTTGGCTGCATTCTAAAGTAGACGCTGCTGTTTTTTTACGGTTGCGACGCTAATAACGAATATATTGCGGGGGAAGTGGCTCTAGTAGTATCTTATAAAATAATTGGAGTCTTGGAGTGACGCGCGGACTACAGGGGCATACAACAGTAAGCCACCGCAAATTGTTTACCGAAAAAATCGAGTAAAATCGAAATAGCTGAAATTCTACATTAGAGTGCAATAATCTCCATTATGCACGCAAGTTAGATGCCTCGTGGCCGTCTAGAAAGCATTAGAAGTAAGGTAGATCGGTCTTGTCGTGTAATTGTACCATTCCAGCAAATGGCGTAACCAAGGTGACCAGTCGGCCATTTTTGTGTTTGAAACGGGATCCGACTACTCTGTAGAAATACACATCATAGAGCTGGCAAAAGTTTCGAGCGTAGTATAGAGCTTGAATCTGGGGTTATTGAACATGAATAAAGTGTATGTTGTGTATGCGACGAAACAGTGTGAGTATTTTTCATTAATTTCTGTTCGATGCTTATTCAGGCTTGCTGCCAATGGACGCCGTTAACTGTTGTATAACACCTACACACCTATACACTATATAGTATGGCGGCCAAATTTGTTACGGATTTTTTCGTTGATTTATATGTATTTTTTAATTAATCTTTATTGTAAATTTGATTTCACGTCAAATTCATTCCCATTTAAAAGTCATTTTTTATTTTAATATATTTTATATTTTAATTAATATATTATTTTTTTATTTGCATTTTATTCATTCTGAGAAGGTGTAACTCGGCGCCTGTCCGTTTGATCGTCACTTGGTTGTAATCCGAACGAATAAAGAAACCCTTTCTCCGTGCGCGTGACATACCATCACGGCCCGGAAATGGATGATTTCATGAACTAGCAGGAAGCGTATTTTCTCAAGTAGAGATCCGCCTGATTCTTCTTAAGGTTCCACACTGGGAAATCGTTTCCCATTGGCGGCCATACTTACGAAAGAATTCCCATAAATTAGCAGGTTTTTTTTAGAAATTACAATGCCATCCTGTGAATCCACGTCACAAGTGATCACGCTTGTCTTTCTCTTTGTCGCGTGTCATGATCTTTTATGCTTTTCTTTTACTTTCGCAAATGTCTTGCTCTTTGTCACGTCTCTTGTTGTTCTCTGTGTGTCTTGCTTGCTCATTGTCATGTGTCATGCTCTTTGTCTTGCTCTTTGTCGCGTGTCTTGTTTGTTGTCACATATCTTGCTCACTGTCACGTGAATTGTTTCTTGTCGCGTGTTTTCCTTTTCGTCTGCGTCTTGCTCTGAGTCACCTGTATTGCTATTTATCGCTGGTTTCGCTCGCTGTTCTTCTGCCATACATTCGCCGTGCTCTCTGAGAGCTGTGAGACGCGTGCTCAAATGCGGCTCCCAATAACGACTCTTTGTGCTAGATTGCAAAACATTGCAATCGACTAATGACAAATAGACATCACTCAATTTCGCCCTTGATGCGATTCTATGGTCGCGGTCTGCTTTCGTTACCTTAACCATAACAAGGTCGAGTGATCTTTCCCGTTTACTATTGCGATTGAAATATTCGTAAACTTAGCAGGATTTGCCAGAGGCGGCGGTTTCGCGAGCATACAGCGCGTCTTTGAAGTAATTGTTAGCTTGAAGCGCGATTCAGCGGCTTCAGCGGATTCACGGATGCATGTTTCATTGTCGGCAATCATTCGCGCTTCTTCCGTCGTTCGTCAGGTTCTTCTCGTGGTACATGTTAGCGGGCGGTGCATCATTGAATTATTTACTTAACTTCACCGGCAGGCATTTAGTAAAGAGTGTGAATTGGAGAACGAGAGAGAGAGAGAGAGAGAGAGAGAGAGAGAGTGTGAATTGGAGAAAGAGAGAGAGAGAGAGTGTGAATTGGAGAAAGAGAGAGAGAGAGAGTGCAGGCGAGAGAGAAATAAAAACAAAACAAAAAGAGAGATAACAAGAGTGAATTGGAGAAAGAGAGAGAGGGTAGAAGCCATAAACGAGCCAGAGAGTTTTGTTGGAAAGTGAGAGAGGACGACGTAGAGAGAGAAATAGAGAGAGCGAGGCGGACAAAGAAAGAAAGAAGATGGAAAGAAGAAAAGAAATATAACGCGCGAGAAAGAGACAGAGCGAGCGGGCGCGCGAGAGACAGGCGGTGACGGACGGGAAGCGCGAAGCTGCGCGCGCGCGGAGTTGTTCTCGCAGTTGCTGCTGAGAGGCTGAGCACTACGGATGCGGATGCTTGTGCTAGATTACCTGAAGTGAAACTGAAGCCAGCCACGATATATGCATAACTTACACGATTTCGTATGAGCGAGGTAAGCGTTGATGTTCACATCTGTGCATTTTGTCAGTAGCTCTACTAACTTGTCAGTAGTTCAACTAATAGATCAAGACGCTCTCCTGGCGCTGCATGATTTAACACCCCCCCCCCGCCGCCGCCACTTCTTACCTGCGATCGTCTACCTGGCGGCGAGGATTCCACTGTCGTTCATTTTTGCTGTTATCGAAACGATTTCGTTCGGGGGTTTGTTTGTCTGTGTTATGCGATATAGCGAGTAATCGGTGCGCTCGATCTGTTCGTTGTTGTTGTTGTTGTGCGTGCGTGTCTGCGGGCGTTATCGTGGCCGCTAGATGGTTTCGGAACGCATAGATATTCGATCTACACATATCGACAAGTTGAGACGGAGGAAAAACTGATAGATGTGGAGTGGCGGGAATTCGACCGTGGGGGAGAGTGGAAGGAAGTCGTCCGTAGGAGAGTGCTGGAAAGAGTTCCCAGAGAGGCCTTAGGCCAGATACCTGAGAGGGAGTGGCGATAAATGATTTTTGAGACAGTGGCGGGTACTCGCCCGGGGAAGAGAGACTGGAAATGGCCCGTGGGGCGCTTATATGTCACTTTAACACAATAACGCAACGTAATGGTACTTTTATACTACATATTTTATACATATATTTTATACTTTTATATTACGCCGTAATCGAGACGAAATAATTTGTTTATCGAGACGAAATAATTTGTTGACCAGATTCGGCGTTGGACACATAAAAACCTGTATATAAGGAGCTCGCTCATATCGTTTAAGCGATGCTCTCGACCCAGAACGCAATGCGGATACGGATTCTACTTCTACGTCACTCAGACTAGTGCAGTGTAGTTACGGTAATACCGACACACCACTCCTGGTATGCACGCGCAAGAAATGAAGCCCATGCAGGTTGTTCGAGCCAGCTGCCTTTTATCGCACTGTCTCACGATTTATCGTAAGCAGCGCGTGCAGACCACGGGGCAGGTGTAGCGTCACAGCTTGGCAGTATAGCGCGTTATCGCGGCAATACCAACTGAATCACACGTACGCCGACAGGTAGTAAAACTTGTAGTACAACAACAACAACAACTACTACTACTACTACTACTACTACTACTACTACTACTACGACTACTACTATTACAACAACAATAACAATAATAATAATAACAATAGTAGTAGTAGTAGTAGTAGTAGTAGTAGTAGTAGTAGTAGTAGTAGTAGTAGTAGTAGTAGTAGTAGTAGTAGTAGTAGTGGCGACGGCGGCGGCGGCGGTGGTGGTGGTGGTAGTGGTGGTGGATTTCCAGCACATCTTTAGTAAAATTCAAATGTATAAAAATACCATGATGTTATTGTGTGTAAATAGGTGAAAAATCGATGTAAAACACAAGAGAATAATATGTGAAAATTCTAGCGCGGGACGATATAGATCCATTGTTAACAAGGTATAGTATTAACAGTGTCTATCACTGTATTAACAGTGTCTATCACTAGGTATATATATATATATATATATATAATTGCGCACATTTGTACGAATAATGTTCCTGATATCTGCTTTTGTTTTCTTTCCGTTAAAACAGTTATGTAATTCAATATTGGAAAAAAAGTCTGGATGCCTACTGTACTAACATTTAATGTGTGCGTGTGCGTGTGCGTGTGCGTGTATGCGCGCGCGCGGGCGCAGCTACACTCACAGATACATGGTGATACTCCATTAGGAGTGTTCCCAACTTTAATGTCATTAATGGTCATAATAATATATATATATTGTGTGTGTGTGTGTGTGTGTGTTTGCGTGCGTGCGTGCGTGCGTGTTTGCTAGACAAGTACGAACGAAAGGCATGCGAATCGATGTTTCAAGATAGTGCTGGTGGTCTTTCTACTAAAGAATTTCTGCCGAGAAGTGTTGCCGCCGAACCATGGGTCTGTCATCGATGGACGTCCACCCGCTCGTGTGCGCGCCCGAAGCTCAACAGCTGTTGACTGATGAGTTGTTAGACTGCAAAATTCGATCCAACATCAAACTAGTCCGGGGCACGCGCGCGCCTGGCGCGCGTTAAATCGTAGCGTACAGACACAAAATTCGGAATAGGTTAGCACGGGTTGACTGTACATGCTAAGTTGAGCTTGTTACGTCACTCAACAGACAGCTACTGTACTTTTATGTGACCTAAATAAGGCTATGCGCATGCGTATTGCGAAATAGCACGGGATTTGGCCCGCGTGTTGCGTACACACACAGTTTAGAGCGGACCAACTTAGTCCAGGCTAACTTGGCCCTCCTTCATTTGCGGGGCTAGATTAGTCCGGACTAGCGCGTATTTAGAGCGGGATAGCGTGTACGCACTGCAAAAATTTGGCCCGCGCCAGGCCCGGGCTAGTTTGATGTGGTATCAAATTTGCAGTCTGTACGGGGTATGTACGTGGTAACATATGATACACGCCGTAATCTGGACCACCGATTATTCGGGAAATTTTTATGGTTGCCAACCTGTCCTTATAAAGTGGGGACCACGGGAGTAAGTAACGTGACGAAATGCCAAAGGACACGTGTCAATACCACGCGAGAAAATGTCTGCCATAAAAAGTTGCGGATGTCAAAATCACCGGAGAATTAAATCGCAGAAGCAGATATTCCAGTTTTGTGTATCACGGACGTGTTTTGACGGAGTTTGGGGAACATGGGAGAACGAAAATAAAACGAGACGGTGATGGGTGAGGAATAATAAAAGAAAGAGGGCGAAGCTCACAAAAAGATTGCCGTACGACACAATCTACAGAGCATGTCCATGGTTCTGTAGAAAACCGTGCATACCTAGAGCAGTATCGCATACGGACACAGTAACCTGCGCCAAGAAAACTGACTGCGCTTTTCCTGCTTTTTCTGTGTGTACAGTTTCAGAACAACTATGCATAGCCGTATATAAGGTGTAGCCATATATTGATCGCACAGTTCGTCTAATTACGAAATGAGTTCATATTCTAAAATAACCCTCTAATAGAGTTTCTTGCGCTCGGGCAGGTAAAGATTATATATATCTGAGGCCAGACTGCAAAAAACGAGCCCATTTAATAGTGAAAATGTATCAGCTTTCATCAACCGGAAAAGCAAAATCGAGGAGGGAATCTTGGGGATTTTTGTAGAAAAGCATTTTTTGATATAACGCAATCCCTGTCGTTTTATGAAAGCCATATACAAAGGTTATTAATTAAATATCACGTCCTTCCAACTGTTATTCGGTAATTTTTAAGTGCTGCGATGCATTTAGTTCTAAATAATATTGTGAAAATATTTTATGATTTCTATTTATGATGATTACACATTCGCTTCGGTGTACATTTAACTCGTTATAAATCAGGGTGCACCTGCTGGTTACGCTGGTTTTTATTTATTTATAATAGCTATTAGTGAAGGCTCTTATAGGAAACTGGAAGACCTAATAAGCGCTAGACGGCATTCCACTCCACTGGAGACAATTTATTTGAGACGAGCAGGATATAAATCCGTGCACTTATAATGTGCCACATATGCTGATAGTTTTCTACAGCGTCCATCCTTACAAATAGTTTTATTTGGAATATGCTTCATGTGTTTTATAGTTATGTAGCAACAATAAATGAATACAATGATGAAAACTAAAAAACTACTTTGCATTGTCAGTTCGCTCTATTTGGTGAGCGATATAAATATTTCAAAATATATTCGTAAACGTACTTACAAGTAGACGTAGACCCGGCTAACCGACATGATGCAAATTAAACAATAAACGTATTCCTTATAATTATGTAAAAGTCTGGAGAGCGGACGATGAGGGTGCCCGAAATAGTATAATTAAAATCTTCGCAAAAGATTTGAGAAGGTCCGAATAATTACAGAATTGATGATGGAAAGATAGATAGATAGATAGATAGATAGATAAATAGATAGATTAATAGATAGATCGATAGATAGATAGATAGATAGATAGATAGATAGATAGATAGATAGATTAATAGATAGATATGTGTGTGTGTGTGTGTGTGTGTGTGTGTGTGTGTGTGTGTGTGTGTGTGTGTGTGTGTGTTAGGGAGGTAGTTTGACATAGGCACCGCACTTGCACGCGAGCACAAGACTTCTCACTTCATAAATCACTGCGTAGGCAACAGAGCCTATGTGAGTCGTGTGGCCTTCAATGTTGCCAAATATGCAGCGTCCAGCTGTGGTGTCCCCGAAAGCGTTGAGTGTAAGTTAACAGCAATTCGTCTGTCGCCGCTCAATAACTCGGGGCCCGTTTACAGAAACAAAAGTCTCAACATTAGTTCTAAAATTAACTTTTTATCATAAACCGTTGACGGAAACATGATGAAGCTATGGGTTTCTCATATGCAGTGTATATATATAGAGGCCCGGTCCACGAGAACAAGCTAATGCTAAGACTAATGTTTAGAGTAGTTTTGATACTGACAACGAGTCCTTATATTTTCTTGTCTTTGTCTTTCGGCTGCCGCCATGAAAGTATGTTCTTTCGCGGCGCGCAGACGCGATGATGCCGCGCTATCCTAGAGCTCATTATCCACAATTGCGCGTTACCTGTGTTTTCATAGAGAACGCGTGTGCTGAAGTTCACAGTCGCTCATTATTAGCGCGAATAAAACGTTCGGATCAACACAGAGGATCGAAACATTAGTATCTAGTTATCTTGTTATCTCACTCAACATATATATATATATATATATATATATATATATATATATATATATATATATATATATATATATATGGTCATGGTCATATATTAGTTTAGAGTTAGGGTTAGGGTTAGGGTTAGGGTTAAGATTATCAATCATTAATCATTAATCATTAATGATATCAAAGTTGGGAACGCTCCTAATAGAGCGTTAGCCCAGATACAGATCGTTTCAACCAGAGTACGATAATACTCCGCAGCAACGCAAGTCACTGTGTATTGAGTTCGATACTTCTCCCATCTTGCAACCTCTCGCAGGAGCCCGTGGCTTGTCTTTTTCATTGCCGCGCTCTTATCGCGTTGAATGCACATATACATATAGAGCCTCAACCAGAAATTGACCGCATTAGGAATAATTTCACTGATTCTCCACTTTACGATTTTAACAGTGTAATCCCTTGACAGAATCACTACAAAGCAAGCAGGCAACACTTAACGTTATTATCTGCAAATTGCAGCGACAAAGGATGTAGTCATTCCTTACGCATGAATTTTTTTACAAGGTATGTCCCGGCAATATCCGTTATGCAGGCCAGGTTACGAATACATGCATATGTGATAAACGGTATGAGGCTAGTACGAGGGATGCGTTTAGTTGTAAATCTGTGAACTGCATGAAAGAGAGGGAGTAAAATAATTTGGGAATCACAATGGAGCGAACACTCACGTAGGGCGATCATGCGAACACACATTTAAAATACATTTAAGTATCAATCACCCGTTCATGGCAAATGACCCGAGAGGGGGGTTAGCCTTGATTGATTAATATTAAAAGTAGCACACAACTACGTTAAAACAAATGAAATATTACCTCTATTACAATTATATTTAACTAAATAAATTTAATCAATTAATTTTAACGTGATTAATACTGTAATTATACTTATTTATTCGAGTGATTGCATTAAACACGAATAATTAATTAAATTTAAATAAACTCAATTTAATTAACAACACAAACCTAGCGGAGACTGGTGTTGAAAATTACACGTGTTTTAGCGTTCGGCCACACACCAGTGCTATCTGCGGTCACTAGTAGCAGTATTTATACTGTCTTTAGAGATACTATACTCTCGGATTATTACATTGCGATTGTAATTGTAATTTACATTGGTAAGCGTGCGTTTATGTGCTCCGAATGCGAAAGCAAGCGGTGCTGTACGAGCGACGAGTCCTCCCAACCTAATCTCACCTAGTTTGCGATCCAAACCATCAATGCTTTTCGTGCAATTTTGTTAGGATACGTACGTCGCGTTGTTCAAATCTCGAGCTTGCGCGAAAATAACGAATCTGCCTCCATTCATAATCGCCCCTGAATCAATGCGCTTCATAATTACCTGTTCTCATACTCGTACGATAACAACCGCTGTACACCAATAAGCTGCTTATTCAATAGAAATGAGTTGAGAGTGAGAGAAGGCGGGAGACTACGAGAACGAGAGAAGAAGCAAGAGAAGAAAGCAAAGGGATAAAGCGAATGAGTGGGAAAGGAAAAGTGAGATACAAAATGAGAAAGAATGAGTGAGAGAAAAAGAGAAAGAGAATGAAGTGAGAAAAACGAGAATCAATGCGCGTGTGTGTGTGTGTGCGTGCGTGCGTGCGTGCGTGCGTGCATGTGTGTGTGTTGTGTTGGGTTGGATTGGGTTGTGTTGTGTTGTGTTGTGTTGTGTTGTGTTGTGTTGTGTTGTGTTGTGTTGTGTTGTGTTGTGTTGTGTTGTGTTGTGTTGTGTTGTGTTGTGTGTTGGTTGTGTTGTGTTTGTGTTGTGTTGTGTTGTGTTGTGTTGTGTTGTGTTGTGTTGCGCTGCGTTGTGTTGTGTTGTGTTGTGTTCTGTTCTGTTGTGTGTGTGGGAGTGACAAGCTGTTTTGTTTTGCACAAATAAAGCTTAGTCATTGAACGAAAATAGCCATCATTTTAACGAAGCACTTTCGCTTATTAGGCATGACGTCGCGGATTGAACGCAAAGGACGCAAATGAAAGAGATGCACGTATTGCTGACGCCTTAATTGCTCTGACGCGGCACGCATTCACTCACTCACTCACTCACTCACTCACTCACTCACTCACTCACTCACTCACTCACTCACTCACTCACTCACTCACTCACTCACTCACTCACTCACTCACTCACTCACTCACTCAACTCATCACTCACTCATACTCACTCATTCACTCAGTAACTCAGTAACTCAGTAACTCACTCACTCACTCATTCACTCAGTAACTCACTCACTCACTCACTCATTCACTCACTCACTCACTCACTCACTCACTCACTTACTTACTCACTCACTCACTCCTCCACTCATTCACTCACTCACTCACTCACTCACTCACTCACTTCACTCATTCATCAGTAACTCACCACTCACTCACTCACTCACTCACTCACTCACTCACGCACTCACTCACTCACTCACTCATTCACTAACTCACACGCCACACTCTCACTCACTTTCTCACTCACT
>NW_014577770.1:55025-70216 GCF_000485595.1 Priapulus caudatus | reverse complement strand
CATCGCCTTAGGTTGTACATTTAACTCGTTATAAATCAGCGGTGCCAACCTGCTGTTACGCTGTTTTTTATTTTATTTATAATAGCTATTAGTGAAGGCTCTTATAGGAAACTGGGAAGGACCTAATAAGCGTCTAGACGGCATTCCACTCCACTGGAGACAATTTATTTGTAGACGAGCAGGATATAAATCCGTGCCACTTATTAATGCCTGCTACATATGCTGTAGTTTTCTACAGCGTCCATCCTTACAAATAGTTTTATTGTGGAATATGCTTCATGTGTTTTATAGCTTATGTAAGCAACAATAAATGATACAATGCATGAAAACTAAAAAACTACTTTTTGCATTTGTCAGTTCGCTCTATTTTAGAGTGAGCGATATAAATATTTCAAATATATTTCGCTTAACGCTACTGTACAAAGTAGACGTTAGGACCCGGCCTAACCGACATGATGCAAAATTAAACAATAACGTTATTTCCTTATAATTATGTAAATAGTCTGGAGCAGCGCGACGATGTAGCGTTGCCGAAATAGTATAATTAAATCTTCGCAAAAAAGATTGAGAACTGAAGGTACGAATAAACAGAATTTGATGATTGGGAAAGATTAGATTAGACAGCGGGCCGGTTTTCACGAAGCGTTACTTAACTTAAGTATGATTAAATCCCCCCCCCCCCCCCCCCCCCCCCCCCCCCCCCCCCCCCCCCCCCCCCCCCCCCCCCCCCCCCCCCCCCCCCCCCCCCCCCCCCCCCCCCCCCCCCCCCCCCCCCCCCCCCCCCCCCCCCCCCCCCCCCCCCCCCCCCCCCCCCTCTAATTTACTTAACTTCCCGTAAATTTATCGATTAGCTAATTCATAACTCAAAAATCTGTTCACGAAGCGGAATTTTTTTTTTTAAGCTACATATTTAACTATCACATAATTAAGCCGACTTCAACAGTGAAATAGACTGATATCTCGCTCCCTCTCGGCTTAGTTACTCGATGATATCGAGTGATCAGAAGGTGGGAGCGATACCATGTCTAAAACAAAATACACGGTAATTCAATATGGCGGACCAATACGCCAAAATTATCTTCAAGTTCGGTACATGATAAAGGAATTAAATTTGTAACTATAATGATTTTGTAGTAGTACAGCAAATCTTAGCATTAATTTAAATTTCCTTGGGAAAATTGCATAGTAAAATTGTCAATTGGAAAATCTGCCAGCGTACTTAATATTACTAGTATACCTTACAATTCTAGTACTGCAACTAAATTTATGATTAGTGGATTTAATCATTGCTCCTTAGTAGGAATTAAATTATTGTGCATTAACTTATCATGATTTAAAGTTAATTACGCTTTAATTCACGTCCGTGTGAAACCAGTTCTTTAATTTAAGTACGAAGAAGAAGTTACATCATGATTAGTGATTTAATCACGATTTCCAATACTTAAGTTTTACGGCCTTCGTTTGAAAAACAACCGGCCCCTAGCATAGATAGATAATAAATAGATAGATTAATAGATAGTAGATAAGATAGATAGATAGATAGATTAGATAGATAGATAGATAATTAATTTAGATAGATTCAGATAGATAGATAGAAATAACCGCCATAAAAAAGAAAGAAAGCCAAGAAAGATAGATAGAGAATAGATAAGATAAGAAGTATAGTATACGATAGATAGCATAGATAGATAGATAAATAGATAGATAGATAGTTAAGATAGATAGATAGATAGATAGATAGATAGATAGATAGATAGCGACAGTATAGATAAAGATAGATAGATAGATAGATAGATAGATAGATAGATAGATAGATAGATAGATAGATAGATAGATAGATACATAGATAGATAGATAGATAAATTGACCGTGGGCTCTATTTGGTGAGCGGTATAAATATTTCAAAATATATTCGCAAACGTACTTACAAGTAAACGTAGACCTGGCTGGTGTGTGTGTGTCTCGTAAAAATGTGCAGAGGGAAGATCTCATGCTGCGGTCGCTGCTAAACCTTCTACATGAGTAGAGCGCGGGATTACCGATATTTTTATTAGAAAATTTTCACAATTTTTACCGATTGTATCCAAACAGAAATATTGATAACGGTAGTCAATAATTTATGTCCTTCGCGTGTCTTCGTAATTGCGAAGGACAGAATTTTTCATCGACAACATCATGCATACATACATCATGAAAATTTTACACAGCAGCAGCAACAGTTGCAGCAGTAGCGTCAGTAGCAGCAGCTGCGGTAACAGCAATAGCAGCAGTAGCAGTAGCAGCGGCAACAGAATCATCATCATCAGCAGCAGTAGTAGCAGCACCGGCGCCATCAGCAATAGCAGCAGCAACAGCCGTAACAACAACAACAGCATCTGCAGCAGTAACAGTGGCGGAGACAGCAGTAGCAGCAGCGTCATCATTATCAGCAGCAGCAATAACAGCACCAACAGCATTATCAGCGACGGCAGCAGGTGTAGCAACAGCAGCAGCGACAGTAGATGCAGTAATAGCCACAGGCACTTGAAACGTTTCAATAAAATATAAATGTTAAATAAATACGAAATCTAATACTAGTACTACAAAATTCTTAATGTTTCTATACTCTCTTTCACCTATTATTGCCGACAGTTTCCTGTCAATGCCGTGTAAATGCTATATATGCACACACACTACCGCCGCCATTGCTCACTGTGCACAGTGACTGTTAATATATATATATTAATTAATATTAACAGTCACTATATATATTAACAGTCACTGTGCACAGTGAGCAATGGCGGCGGTAGTGTGTGTGCATATATAGCATTTACACGGCATTGACAGGAAACTGTCGGCAATAATAGGTGAAATAGAGTATAGAAACATTAAGAATTTTGTAGTACTAGTATTAGATTTCGTATTTATTTAGCATTTATATTTTATTGAAACGTTTCTAGTGCCTGTGGTAATAGCAGCAGCGGTAGCAATGGCAGCAGCAATGACTACAATCATCGCTCAGCTACTATTATTCATCCGGAAAACGAACGCAAAGACATGCGAACGGAGATCGATATATGTTTCAGATACCTGGCATCGATTTTAAATCGCAATTTCCTTCGGTTTCCCCCAGACATTATGCGCGTGGGTACAATACAGGTGTAGCATCGTAGACATATTCTCCTATAGCAAACACCCGGAGTTAAATACCGACCAAGAGTACAGAATAGAGAATGTTCATCTCTATCAGATTATACATCTCTATTATGTACTCTTGATACAGACACATAGAGACGTGCAGCATAATCGCGTCGTGTGTGTGCTACGTGATCTCCGCCCGCGATAATTGAAAATCTCGATGCGCGAGAGAAGTCTTATTGCACGAGAATCGAGACCGAATTTCTCGAGGTCGGGAATTGCGAAATTGGAAATGAGATTGTACGAGCGTGTCACGCATATATATGCGCCCCTATTTATATGTACTAAATCACATAATCGTGTGTGTGTGTGTGTGTGTGTGTGTGTGTGTGTGTGTGTGTGTGTGTGTGTGTGTGTCACTCACTCACTCACTCACTCACTCACTCACTCACTCACTCACTCACTCACTCACTCACTCACTCACTCACTCACTCACTCACTCACTCATTCACTAACTCACACGCACACTCTCACTCACTTTCTCACTCACTTACTCCTTCACCCACTTAATCACTCAACAACCTACCCACGCACTCACTCACTCACTCTCTCTCAAGCCCGATCACCCAACCAACCAACCAATTGACAGTTCGCCCGCCCGCCCGCACGCACGCACGCACGCAAGCACGCACGCACGCACGCACGCACGCACGCACGCAAGCACGTATCAACGTATAAACACGCGCACACTATCCCAGTCACCCAACCCCAAACACACGCGCGCGCACACACAACAACAACAACAAAACAAGCAACGACAACAAAAACAAAACCAACAAAAACAAAAACAAAAACAAAACAAAAAACAACAACAACAACAACAACAACAACAACAACAACCGCGGACTGTACATCGATCGCGGTACTGCTACGTCCTTGCGTTACCGTCGTCGTCGGAGCCTTCTCGCAGATATTGTCGCGCGCTTGTTTCCGCGTCAGAAGAGCATGTCAACGACAGGCGCCGGCGATGACGGTGGTGGTGATGGCGGGGGTGGTGATGACAGCAATGCCCGTCGTCACTACTCCACCGCGAGAGCGATTGCGTGTCGCGTCGATCACTACCTGATAGGTACTACTGCACAGATGGGCCCGGCCTCACCTGTGACGGCAGGCAGACGCGTACGTGTTGCTTACATTGAGGTCTTCTTCTTCTTCTTCTTCTTCTTCTTCTTCTTCTTCTTCTTTTTTGTCGTAGTCTCTTGCGTATGATCCACGCTAAGACGTCAGCTAGCGGCTGACCTCCCTGTTGACGATTCTCCAACTCCCTCGTTCGGCCGCATCGTCCTCCGTTACTCTCCACCTTCTCATCTCCGCCTCCACTCCATCCCCCATCTAATTCTCTGTCGCCCTCTCGTCCTTCTTCTTCTCACCGTCTCCTGCTATCCTCTCTTCGTTTTCTCCTCATCTTTCTTCCTAATATCATGCCCATACCATCTCATCCTTCTTTGCATTACATTTACGTGTACGTGGGTAATTCATTCTACCTGTCGCTGCTTCCCAGCTCTGCTTACCGCGACCCTCCTCTAGTAATTGCCTTCGTGCACACAAAAATCGGGGGAATCTCGGAAAAAGAAATCTCGGGTCTTCTGTCGCATGTTTTTTTTCCATACAGCGCACTTATCAATTGCGTGTAAATCTCGCGCTGGGTCAACCCCCCCCCCCGGCCGACGGAATGGAGAAAACAAATAATTTCTTTCAATTACATTTGCGATTCCGCTCACCCGTGTCATTACCGGTGTCTTTTCTAGTTATCTAATTATGGCCGCACACGAGCCCGGGTGGACATGCACGGGTACCTTGATTTCTCATCTAAACCATTTACATCATCTAGCCCAGCTACACTCGAACACACTTGCGCGCAGACACGCACGCATGCACGATGTGTGCGCGCGTGTGCGTGTGTAACTTACCATTTCTTGTGCCACATATGAATACATGTTTCATGTTAAATTTGAATTCGATACTAACCATAACCCTCACACAAGTGTTAAACCTAATCTCATAATATAAAGGATAATAACAGCTTTAATCCTTTAAGCCTAATTGCAAACATAACAGAAACAATTCCACGCTTATATAATTCTAGCCCTGACCTCAACTGACTATCGAATGCACGGCCGCAACAAAAGACCTCTTACTAGGAAGGAGCTGGACATTCCTTATTGTCATCCGTGGAAACAGTGAACCAACTGCTAGCCGCGCGAATCTCGAATAGCAACTTGCAAACGAACCTCACTTTAATTAGCTCTGATTGCGTGGCCCTCTGCTGCATGCCACTACAGGGCTACGCGACCCATAGTGCCTAAAAAACTACTCCACTAGCTTCGCAGCTACTTGAACATAGAATCATTAAATCAGGTATGTCCGCGTGTTTGTATTTTTGGTTCGTCCACACACACGAGGTCTTGAGCCACAGCACGAGCTATCACGCTGCAAAGTTTCGATCATGCCGTTTCCCAGTACTGTGGATTTTTTTTAACCGTATAGCGGTTTCTTTTAATTAGAAAAAACATCGCATGCAGTGCACATAGTGATCGTGTACCTCTACGTGTGATAGTGGGAGCTAGACTACAGCTCTGTGAATGATTGTGGCACAGCGTTCTGACTACGTAAACCGTATACCTCGAGCAGAATATTGAAAAGTATCCCGCTTGGGGAATACCGGGATGAATAATGAGAGGTATTCAGGTTGGGAATATACCGGCGATAGAATAACGGAAAGTATCCATGTTGGAAATACAGGAAAACTAACGGGAATTATGCCGATTTGGGATACTGAGAATAGCGAGATGTGGCCGGGTTGAATATGACCGGACAGAACACTGGGGGAGTAATCCGACATTACTATATAGGAAGCAATTCCGACCGCACCCGATTTCGGTATTCCACGCTTCGTCTGCTGTAGTCTGCTGATGGTGCGTCGCGTTAACCACGTGACTTCCTTCCTATACGCGTCGCGTAACTATCTTATACGTATTAAAATATTCGTAGGCGAATATTCCATGTACGTCGTTAGGGGCCTATAATCAGAAGTAGATAATAGAGATTCCATATTATCTACTTCTGATATAATCCGTTAGGCGAACACAATCCGCCTTGCGGATCATGCGAAAATTATGATGGCAATCCTCGCAAAAAAGCATGCACTGCGAAGATTTTAATTAGATTCAATCTAGTCACTCGTGAGAATTCCGTGAAATAAACGGGGGATCGATCACACTACGTGATATACTTGATCGTCAGCGATTAGGAAAAATGTTCGATACGCGCCTTAAACGCAAACGAGATGATAAAAAATCACCTGGCAGGCAAGCATACGGCTGTTTTAGGTAAAATCAAGAACTTCTAATACCTAGGGCCTATATATGATAAGCTCTTGGTACAATGCAATAACGTGTCCGCTTGCTATACACACAACACGAGGCCACAGTATGGTACTGTGCGCCATACGGCACGAAAGCGTCTAACGTGGCGATGACTGCTAGTCCTCGTCACTATCCCATCGGCGACCATCCTGGGCACTCCATTTGTGCGTATGTCTATATCGACGTGGTACAGATAGGAAAGAAAGACAATGAGACGAGTAGGGACAGAAAAAGAGAGGAGACAGATGAAGCGAGGATAAATAAACTCGTGTAGTATTATGCGCTTTCCGCCTCGCTAGCACATTACCGCATCGTAGAAAGGAAGCTATAGAAACTGTGTCTATGGCTTATGAAGAAATGTATAGTGATTGGTCTAGTCTGACCTGTTTGTCTAGGAGGATAGGTATAAATGAATGAATGAGTGTATGAATGAATGAATGAATGAATGAATGAATAAATGAATGAATGAATGAATAAATGAATGAATGAATAAATGAATGAATGAATAAATGAATGAATGAATGAATGAATGAATGAATGAATGAATGAATGAATGAATGAATGAATGAATGAATGAATGAATAAATGAATAAATAAATGAATGAATAAATGAATAAAAGCATCACTGTTTACGTTATATATCTTAAAAAAAAACGCTGACTGTTACGCTGTTACACTGTTTACGCGCAAAAATACACGACCTGCAACTCAAGCCAGAAACATTCTCATTCAACTAGCGAGATAAATATTTGCCGATGAATATCACAATCAGACGTTAATTATCGGCATAATAAAAAGAGAATATTTTTTAACACTCTATGTTCATTCGATCAAACGCGAATGGCTCGGCAAAATTTTAATTTACGCACGAAATTATTTCTAAACTTTGTCAAAAACACACGGAAAATGTGTCAGTTAGCATTGCGCATTCATTTAGCCATTGATGTAAGCCTTTATGAAATCGCGCGTGGTTTTTTCAAGAAGAATTATCTTTAGTCGTATAATCAATATGCTTTTTTGTTTATTAACCACCAACACGTATAGTTAGTTTAACAATGTTTGAAAGACAGCTATCGCTGTTCTGATGTGTCTCGCGCACGTCTCACCGTTTATGCTCATCGATGAATTTGATAGATTCTGTTAGCAAGACGGGTAATGGCTTAGTAGCGCATAAGGCACAGTAAATTAGCATTAAGAACCTTTGTCCTGAATCCCTGGGAAACAGGGGGAGAGCGAATATGCTGTTAGTTCGCAGAAAAAGAGAAGGGCCGGAGAGAAAGAGAAGAGAGAGCGGAGAGCGGTGAGAGAGGGAGAGAGAGAAAGAGAGGGAGCGAGAGAGAGAGAGAGAGAGAGAGAGAGAGAGAGAGAGAGAGAGAGAGAGAGAAGGGAGAATCCCACATATACACATACGGGGAGATATTATGTCACAACCGATCAACAGGTTATGCGTGCGTGCGTGCGTGCGAGCGTGCGTGCCAGCGAGCGTGCGTACGTGCGTGCGAGCGTGTGTGCGTGCGTGCGTGGGAGCGAGCGAGCGTGTGTGTCACCACACTCACTCACTCTATTCGCCTGTCCCTCGTTACATCACACCTCACCGTCATGCGATTGCAGCCGCTCTCGTTGCCTCGCCCCGCCACCACATTATACGGAATGCCGCCGCGGCGCGCGACATCGGTAGTCTGTTGCTAAGACACGCCACAAAGTAAAGACACAAATATCACGCGAAATTGTGCGTTTGACTTCACAAAGACACTTTGGGGTTAGGGGGTAGTAGGGTTTAATGCAGCGGATAAAAGCAGCGGACAAATAATGTCCATTAATTATTAATTATACTTATTTTATCGTTTCAACATAATTCTTTACAATTTAAAGATAACTACACTCAATAAGTTGTTGTTATGGTATTAGTATAGATACAAGCGAATCATCTGAGCTATTTTGGACTTAATTGGATGAATATTATTAAAGTTATAGCCAAAACATCCAAAAGAGTGACATGAGCAATACCTGCTCAACCGCCAGTGACTCATTACTATACAGACGATAATCGACAAGAGCAATATGCAACATCCCGAAATCATCTTCGTCTTCTTCTTCTTCTTCTTCTTCCTCATTCCCTGTCCATTATTCTTCTTTTCTTATAAACGATTGCTTAGCATGCCCGTACTGTCGGGAAATGTACGCATACATTGTTAACCTTAGATGGTCACGATTGCATAAAATAAACATGGCTTGCTGCGTCTACTCCGTTATGCATGCATGTCATAATGTCATGCCCATAGCTTGCCGCCAATCTACTTTTATCTAGCCATCTATGCGTAATCACCATGATGTTACTTATCGTCTCTACTCCGCTATGTCTGCATGAAATACACTTAGCTTGCAGTGCCTACTCCGTTATTTCGTTATATCGGTATGTAATATTACGTGCAATGTCCTGCCCGGTAATATGTGTATCTGCTCGGAATATAGGTTGCATTTAAGCTATAAACACACACACATACACACACACACACACACACACACACACACACACACACACACACACACACACACACACACACACACACACACACACACACACACACACACACACACACATACACACACACACACGCTCACACATATATATTATATAGTTTAAGACTGGCATCGCGGACGTGCGATAGAATGATTCGACAGGGAGTTCTCCGAAGGAAGACAGCCAGGCGTCCGTCTATGGGATATAAACACACGCCGTCTTACCAAAATGCTAAGCCATTGCGAATCATGTGTCATTCATCATTCGAGCAAAATACTTTTACCGGGGTTTTCTCTGGAAAGTGAAAAAGCTCATTTCCGCCTTTGCTTCAGGTTCACTCACAATAAGAGGATAGGTCTGCTCGATAGTTTGAGAATAGACTGGATCCATAGCCGCTGCCATAGCCATCGTCGTTCTGTTTAGTGAGGCGTCTGCGCCCATCTACAGAAGAACAAATTTCTGAGAAAGCTTGACAAGAAGCCCGCAAAACAGAGGGGAGCGACTGCAGCTTCAGCGACGATGACGATACCTGCGACAGCAGCCGCGACGACGCTGACGATGCTAGCGACAGCAGCCGCGACGACGCTGACGACGGCCTGATTGCGCGATGACACTGTCATGATCGCCTCGTCCGACGACATCGTCACCATCGAAGCCGTCCTATCGACGTCCGTCGCCACCGCCGCCGCGGCCGACGGCGACGACGCCGGCGAGACCAGCCACCTGGTGGTCATCGTCGCCGTGCTGCTGACGGCCGCGCTCGTGCCGGCGATCGTCTTCGGCAACTTTCTCGTCGTCGCATCGATCTGCAACTTCCGGCGCATCTACAGCGTGCCGGCGAACTTCTACATCGCCGCGCTCGCCGCCGCCGACTTCGGCACGGCGCCGCTCATCGTGCTCGTGCTCGTCGTCGAAATCCGACCGCCGTCGCCGCCGTCGGAGGGCGCCACCTGCGTGCTGCCGGCGTGCGCGCTGGCGCTGACGTCGGGCGTGTCGATGCTGCTGCTGGCGACGATCGCGCACGACCGCTACCTGGCGCTGACGCTGCACCTCGAGTACGCCAACCACGTGACGGGCGCGCACGTCGGCGCCAAGATCTCGCTGGCGTTTGTCTACGCGCTCGCGTGGTGCTGCGTGCCGCCGCTCGCCGGCTGGTACGGCGTCGACGGGAGCGGCCGCTGCGCGCTCGCCTGGCGCGCTTACGCGACGCTCGTCGCCGCGCTGTTCGCTCCCGCCTGCGCCGTCCTCATCTACTGCTACTTCCGCATCTTCCTCGTCGCTCGGCACCACTCGCGCGCCGTGCGCGCGATGGTCGAGTCGCTGCAGCACAACGAATGCACGGCCGCGGTGGCAGCAGCGGCGGCGGCCGACACGCCGCCCCCGCACTCGCCGCCGCCGCACTCGCCGCATCACGCAAAGTACACGCACACGCTGGCCGTCGTCGTCGGCGTCTTTCTCGCGCTCTGGTTGCCCATCGAGATCGCGACGCTCGCGGCGCCATCTATCGGCGGCGGCTCGCGTTGGACGCGTAACTTTCTCGCGCTGTTCGCCTTCAGCAACGCCGCGGTGAATCCGTGGATGTACGCCTACCGCAGCGCCGACTACCGCAGCGCGATGCAGTACGTCGGCGGAAACCTGCAGCGCGTCTGCACCTGCTGCGGCGACGACGACCCCGACATCTTCGTCAGCGACTCGGAGCCGGGCGTCGGTGGCGCCACCGCGGCGGCCGTCGTCGAGGCGTGGACGACGCGCGTGCCGCTGGCGCCGCCGCTGCCGTCTGCCATGCTCGCGCAGCCGCCGACCGGCGGCGAAGGCTACCTGCGCACGGTGGTGACCTCCAGAGAGCAGACGCGTAAGCTTGCGAGCATGCAGCTGCGTGCGCAGCTTCCGCGAGTGCTGCATCGCGCCGCCACCACCGACGCGTGCGTGCAACACGCGCGCCTCCCGGCGGTGACAACGTGCGTCGGCGACGCCGGCGTGCTGATGGAGAGATCCGAGCCGTCGCTGTCGTCGTCACGCAGCGCGTCGGTAATGTCGCCACGCCACCTGACCGCGGCTGTGACGTCAACCGAAACTCAGCAACCCGGGGTCGTGAGCGTGACGTCACCCGTTGCTCAGCAACCTCTGGCCAACGGTCACAGGCCGTCGATGCACCGGCTATGTAAATCTCAATCGGAGAGATCCTTGGTACAGCGCAACAGATCAGCGATTTTGTTTGAGACTAACCCCGTGCGAGCACACTCGCAGAAGCGTGGTGGTGTGAGTGTGATCCGATCATCGATAACACCGCAACCAGGCTCCCTGGTGGAGAATTCAGCAATCGCACAACTACGTGAATCACAATCTGCGATGTCAACGCAGCAGCATCCAAGGGCACCCAGTGAGAGTTTACTACTGCAGCAGCATCCAGGGGCATCCAGTGAGAGTTTACTACTGCAGCAGCATCCAGGGGCACCCAGTGAGAGTTCTACTGCAGCAGCATCCATGGGCATCTAGTGATATGTCACTACTGCAGCAGCACCCAGGGGCACCCAGTGATATGTCACTACTGCAGCAGCATCCAGGGGCACCCTGTGAGATTTCACCAGTGAGTGAGGTGTGAGTATGTTCGCAAACCCCGTGTGGCTTCACTTCCGTGTCATTCTCAGATTCATCCTCCTCCCCCTCCACTGCGTGTGACCCACCTTCCGGGTGGGGACCTTGTCAGAACTTAGACTGCGGTAGACTTCATGAATGGCACTACCATGCTAGCTGGAGGTCGTGGGCTTTTGCAGACAGCGTAACTGTATTTTGAGTACGGCATAACTGAGTACGGGGTAACGTACGCTATTCCGAGTACGGGATAACATAGCACGCTTCGAAGCGGGCCTGGCCCACCTCCATTCGTGTGGTTAACTTAGTCCGGACTAGCGCGTATTTAACCCGGGATAGCGTGTACACGCTGCAAAAATGTAGTATATCGGGTATTCGGGTAGAGAGCGAATCTCGTGGCTAATCATTGTTTTGACATCTGTTCTAGGTGTCCCAGAGAAGGGTCACCGTGGATCCAGTCCCCTGATCATCCGCTCGATGTTCAAGGTGAAAGGTCAGCGTTAGTCCGGTCACCTAGTGCGTCGCGTGATAGAGCATCGTCCCGGTCCTCCATAGTTTCAGCGGGGGCTCTGCTTGGGGCTCTGGACGAAGCGCCCGCAACAGGCGTGCGTGCTGAATTAGTGACAGAACCTGCGACGCGGGCTCGAGGTAATGTGATCACGCTAGAGGCTATCGGTCTAGAGAAGCCGTATCAAACGCAAGCTCCGATCACAGCCGTTAAGAGAACACCAAGAAAGGCCTGTCGCCCGGTATACGTCTTTCCCGATTACTGAGCGTATCGGGCCTGGTGCCCGCCAGCCCGGCGTGTTACGCGAAGACTCCTTTATTATGCACTCGCTCTACACACAATAGTTTCATCGGCGGACTGCCCCGCGTGTAGTCGCAGTACGTCTGGCGCATAACCGAGTGATGCTCAACTTGCGACAATAAGGAATCCGATTTTACACCATACACACCCACGCATTATACCACCATCAACCAATGGGATTAATTAATTATTATACGCCTGATCACAGCTAGATGAGATGGGATAGTCATAATGCGATTGTGAATGGACCACCGGTAGAGAGATTCCTAATAGAATACCCATTAAGATATTAATTTTGTAATTAATACGTTGCACGTATATACTAATTGCATCAGCCTATACCTCGACATGCTGCACATATATGCACATTTCATGATGTTACACTGTGTGATAGATTTATCACGTACTCGACTGCGTGTTGCTACACTTCAGCAAAGAAGTCTATGTGTGTAGGTGTTACACTATCGACGTCTAACAAGTTGTAGAAACAAATTTTTATACCATAGCACACACGCGATCACATTTTCTACAACAAATATAATGTTTACACATTTCTATGGTGATTATGAGGGCGTGAAATACATGAAACCGTTTTATGTTTAACTCTTTCTTCCTTTGTTTCGACCAATGACTACACTAGATGACTCGCGAATTTCGAAATCCTAACTGAGCTCTAACTGCGCTGTACGATGTGTGCTGCTCAATCGGTTCTGATTACCTTAGATTGTGTAGACGGGGTGTTATAAACAACATTAAAAATATCCCAAAACAAATATACACACGTTCCCTATGATATCATGTAAGAGAACATACATAATAACATAATGTATAAGAACATACATGCAAACCATTACCTAATCGTTATTATTTTTCTGTAATTCGGGCACGAGTGTACTGCTACTGCACTGTGGTATGATAGTTAATTCATCAGTCATGCACCTAATAGCACGGATTTGATGGCTATAAATAAGCAAGAGTATAGGATGTCAGGTTGTTATTTATTTTGTTTGCATCGCGTGTATGTAAATAAAGTTGATTGCTGTTTAAAAACTGTTATTGTTGGGGGAAACAACTTTACAATAAAACTTGTTTAACTGTTTCCGGTCTCTTTTCGATGCATTCGTTCATTTTAGTTTTAAATCAATTAACTTCTTGATCGATTAATTGATTGAATGATTTATCGATTGATCAATCGATTGAATGATTATCATGGGTTATTATCGTATGTTATATGAGTTAGAAAACAACAAGATTTCACCATGATGTGACATTATACTAGTGGCGGACCCGGTTTTGCCTTGGTTGCTTTCGCCACCAAAATATAATGTGTTTAGTTTCATAAGAAAGTAGGGAATAGTGGTATCCATCCTAATTCACGAATGCAGTAGAAGAGCAGGGAGTTTGAAAAGGACAATATAAGTAGCACAGTGTGAAAGACTGCTGCTATGAAACTGTATTTGTGCACAATGTTAATTGAATAGAGCGTAGTGTGAAGAAACGTAACACAACGTACTATAACCGTAATAATGTGAGGCTATTGTGAATTAGCACGACAATGCAACGTACGTTAACTGTGATAGTGTGCAAGGAAAACAATAATGTGACTGGAATAATTATCGCAAGTTAAAGAACATTTTATTGGATACTCGTAAAAAGCTACTTTAATGAATAAGGATTTTGTATAAGACAACAATACTTATCATAGCGTGAAATATAACGTGTGACTTCAACACTGGTTTACCCATATTTATGCTCTATCTTTCCTGCTCATTCAGGCACGTTTCCACTTTTGGAAGGAAGTAGCAACTGCCGGCATCACAAAATGTAACAAGATTTTCTACTCTACATCATCGAGAAATCGCATTCTAATTCCTATTTGGAGGCCATTATAATCAAACATACTCAAGAAATGCTCCCCATATTAAATTGTTCCGTAGATCGTGACTCGATAATACTTATTTTGAGATATACTGCGAATGTCTAGACTCAATTTGGTAGTAGATTCAATCAGAATGTTTTACAGCATTATTGCCGTGGGCGTATATGCATGCACACGCGCATACTATGTTATAATACGTTATACTACTAGAACCCGCTATAACTGGAAAATGCTTAGTTTTCGTTTTCGTTTTCGTTTTTAGTTTTATGCCTAGCTCTAGTTTTTCGACACATGGGCTCTGAAACATCTCCCTAGGAGAAAGCCCCCCAAAAAAGGGAGATTAAAAAGAAGAAAACGAAAAGAAGAAAAAGAAGACGAAGAAGAAGATTAAGAATAAACGGAAGACGACGAGAAGGACGAAGAGGAATACGAAGAGAAAGAGGAAGAAGAGAACGAAAAATAGGAAGAAAAACAGGAACAAGTAGAAAAATAATAATTACTAGAAGAAGACATAGAAGAAGACATAGAAGAAGAATAAAAAGATTAAGAAGAAAACGAAGAAGAAGCCGACAATGACGACTACTATGCGGATGTATGCCCATGGTGTACGTAACACGGCGCTGGCGAATCGGAAAAGAAGTTCCGGATCACGTGAATCTCACGTCACCATTCGCGCATCTCACCCGCCGACAACGTATTCGTTGGTCTGAAGCTCACCCGCTCGCTGACTACGGCTGTGAATACTGGCTTCACCTCACGATGGCGATGCGAACAATGACGTTCCAACAACGACTAAAAATAACCGCGATCGTATTAGCGATCGTGGTGGGTGAGGGTGGGGTGGGGGTG
>NW_014577770.1:45186-49414 GCF_000485595.1 Priapulus caudatus | reverse complement strand
CCAACATTACATCCCCCCAAAGATAGAAAGAGATTAGAAAATTTAAGTATACACATAACATCATTTGCCCGTATGGCAGCCATATTGGATTTGACCATTCTAACAGCCCAAAGAAACCTCAAATCGATGTAAGAACATCATAATCAGATTCTCTGACCCCGAAAACCCCATAAATATATAAACTTTTATCATACTAGCTCTTTCCCTTTTGGAACTACACTTGGATTTGCCCAATATGGCGGCCCCAGGGAGCGCCCTTCTTGGCGCCCGGCAGAAATCGTAATAGTATGGTGTAAGCTACATCTGGACCAAATTTGGTACTTTTAGAAGAATCTGCACCAAAATATCCCTAACAGACCTGACTTGTAGACATTATTTAAGAAATAGGAGGAAGACCTTGAATGTAAGCTCCCATCTGCGTATACCAGCCAGTACACAATCTGGCTACGTTAGTGTGTAATAGCGCATGCGCAATATCTCACCAGAGGGGTTATATTTTGTGATGAATATGCATTTAAAATGGTTAGAGGCTATCTCAGCATAGATTTTCCTAATAAACTTTTATCACTTGACATGTGTTTATAATTAGGATAGCGCCCTAGCATGTAAGGTACAAAACACCTACTTTATGTGCAGTCATCCAGGTTCTATCGTTTGTGTTACTGTACGTATCAAGCATAGTCACTTGTAACAAACACAAGAGGGTTTGGCTATTATATTGGATTGCTATATTAGGCTTGGTATTATTCGAATTTGGATATTGGTCTGTATTGATAATTTCGTTTGATCTTCATTGTGTTTTGTGCTACCCAACTATATTAGTTATAATTCATATATAGTTAATTAACTCACTTAAGGGTGGCTGCTTCGAAGACTTTATATTCAAATCTTCATTTATCGCACAACTTCCTTTTACACAATATAGGGTAATCTTTTTTTAGGTGTGTTATTAACTAATTATGAATTTGAATTTGGATTTGAGAGTGCACGAAACTACGCCGAGACTGGTTAATATACAATCACTTGTTTTCACTTGACCATGGCAGTGCATTTTTGTCAAATGTGTGAAAACTTGGCTTACAACATTAGGGACTGTAAATATTTCGCGACTCGGATCAGCACCTAATATGGTAATGGGGACGTAAAAACTGTGTCATTCGGCTTGGCGTAATTCTGTAGGCATACAGAGTCTTCCGTACGATGAAGGCGGTGAAAATTTGACAGAAACATGACCGAAACGCTTGTTCGATCGCATTAGATTAAGTGGATGCTATGCTTGCGCATGCGTGCACCTCATGTGTGGGGTAATAGGTTAATAAGGAGTTTGATTGCTCGCACGATATAACCCCTGTTTGGGGAGAAGGTGCGGGGGGGGCAGTGTAATATTATTCAAGCTCGTGATTATGAATGACGTATGTAGTTTCCTTACGTGTGTAAACTAGATGAAAATTTCCTACATCATTTTATGTAGAATATTCTTCTTCACACGTGATATCCAACTTGTAAATGGCAGCCGTTGTCTCCCTCACCTCTCCATTCGTCACGTTGTCGTGTGTTTCGAGTGCAGTGGACCATCGGGCTGTTCATCAGTTGCTGTACGACATCGCTCCATCTGGTTTTGGCCCCGGCTGCCGAAAACCAAACCAGTCATCATATGATTCTCGAAAATATTCTTTCTCGCTGCATCCCCAAAATAGGTCAATTTCATGATTATCCAAAATATATAAAAAAATAAAAAATAACTACTATTTAAGGACGAATGTGCAGAAGATAGATTCGTGACGAGGTTTCTGTTGGTATTATGTCTTGCTTACAGTTATCGCATTGAATATTGTACATATCTTGGAGTAACAAGTTGCGTTTTGGTTTTCGCACTGCGCATATCAAACTGCGCAACAAATGATGTGCATAAGGAAAGTAAAAAAACGATTTACTCGATAAAGTAAAAACACCAAGAAAGGCCTGGCGCCCGGTATACACGTCTTTCCCGATTACTTGGCGTATCGGGCCTGATGCCCGCCAACCCGGCGTGTTACGCGAAGACTCCTGTATTATGCACTCGCTCTACACACAATACTTTCATCGGCGAACTGCACCGCGTGTAGTCGCAGTACGTCTGGCGCATAACCGAGTGATGCTCAACTTGCGACAATAAGGAATCCGATTTTACACCATACACACCCACGCATTACACCACCATCAACAAATGGGATTAATTAATTATTCTACGCCTAATCACAGCTAGATGAGATGGGATAGTCATAATGCGATTGTGAATGGACCACCGGTAGAGAGATTCCTAATAGAATACCCATTAAGATATTTGGAATTAATACGTTGCACGTATATACTAATTGCATCAGCCTATTTCGACATGCTGCACATATATGCACATTTCATGATATTACACTCTGTGATAGATTTATCACGTACTCGACTGCGTGTTGCTACACTTCAGCAAAGAAGTCTATGTGTGTAGGTGTTACACTATCGACGTCTAACAATTTGTAGAAACAAATTTTTATACCGTAGTACACACGCGATCACATTTTCTATACAACAAATATAATATTTACACATTTCTATAGTGATTATGAGAGCGTGAAATACATGAAACCGTTTTATGTTTAACCCTTTCTTCCTTTGTTTCGACCAATGACTACACTAGATGACTCGCGAATTTCGAAATCCTAACTGAACTCTAACTGCACTGTACGATGTGTGCTGCTCAATCGGTTCTGATTACCTTAGATTGTGTAGACGGGGTGTTATAAACAACATTAAAAATATCCCAAAACAAATATACACACGTTCCCGATGATATCATGTAAGAGAACATACATAATAACATAATGTATAAGAACATACATGCAAACCATTACCTAATCGTTATTATTTTTCTGTAATTCGGGCACGAGTGTACTGCTACTGCACTGTGGTATGATAGTTAATGCATCAGTCATGCACCTAGTAGCACGGATTTGATGGCTATGAATAAGCAAGAGTATAGGATGTCAGGTTGTTATTTATTTTGTTTGCATCGCGTGTATGTAAATAAAGTGGATTGCTGTTTAAAAACTGTTATTGTTGGGGAAAACAACTCTACAATAAAATTTGCCAGCTTGTAAAGTGCAGCCGTTGTCTCCCTCACCTCTCCATTCGTCACGTTGTCGTGTGTTTCGAGTGCAGTGGACCATCGGGCTGTTCATCAGTTGTTGTACGACATCGCTCCATCGGGGTTTGGCCCCGGCTGCCAAAAACCTAACCAGTCATCATGTGATTCTCGAAAATATTCTTGCTGCATCCCCAAAATAGGTCAATTTCATGATTATCCAAAAAATAAAAATAATTAGAAAATAACTACTATTATTTTAAGGACAAATATGCAGAAGATAGATTCGTGACGAGGTTTCTGTTGGTATTATGTCTTGCTTACAGTTGTCGATTTGAATATTGTACATATCTTAGAGTAACAAGTTGCGTTTTGGTTTTCGCACTGCGCATATCAAAATTAGGCTTCGCATATGCATTTTAGGTCGCCACACGAATGTAAATGAAGTGACAAGAAGTCGCAGGCGACAGATATCCACATCCAAGTGTGGCCTAGGGCCCCGCTGGCGCAATAATACACTGTGCAAGTGATGAAGCCTACTTTTCTTTTCTGGAGGCGGTATAGCTTACAACCAAGGCTTACCACACACTACTATATAGGAAGCCTTATGCCCCCTTCATACACAATACTATATATGTGGCCTTGGTGGGCCGCCAGCATACACTATACTACAATACTATATAGATGGCATTAGGCCACCGTCATATACCATACTATATATGTGGCCTTGGGCCCCCATCATATAAACTATTCTATTATTACAATACTATATAGGTGGCCTTAGGCCCCCGCCATACAAATACTATATAATATGTGGCCTTAGGCCCCCATCATACACTATTATTACAATTCTATATAGGTGGCATTAGGCCCCCGTCATACAAATACTATGTGTGTGGCCTTGGGCCCCCATCATACACTATTCTATTATTACAATACTATATAGGTGGTCTTAGGCCCCCGTCATACAAATAAGATATATATATATATGTAGCCTTGGGCCCCCATCATACACTATTCTATTATTACAATACTATATAGGTGGCCTTAGGCCCCCGCCATACAAATACTATATAATATGTGGCCTTGGGCCCCCATCATACATTATTATTACAA
>NW_014577770.1:38133-39960 GCF_000485595.1 Priapulus caudatus | reverse complement strand
CATGTAGGGTACAAAACACCTGCTTTATGCCCTGGCGTCCTTCCACTTGCCTTCCCTGTCTCTCGATCAGCCTCCTTGTTCTTCTACCGCCCCCAGATATCTTTTCTGCCGCCTTTCCTCAGTCTCCCATCCCCTCTCCACCGCAGCAAGCTATATTATAAAGTTTTCCTCAGACAGCACTGCATGCCTAACACGGTGCGCGCGCATGCGCAATATCTCCCGAGCAAAATCGTATTTTGCAAAGCTTATGCATTTAAAATGATGAGGAGTTATCCTACCATAGATTTATATGATAACCTTCCATCAGTAGACATCATTTAAGAAATAGCAAGAAGACCCTGCATGTAAGGTCCCAGCTGCGTATACCCGCCAGTACACAAACTGGCTACGTTAGTTTGTTAGCGCATGCGCAATATCTTACCAGAGGAGTTATATTTTGTGATGAATATGCATTTAAAATGGTTAGGGGCTATCTCAGCATAGATTTCCCTATTAAACTTTTATCACTTGACATGCGTTTATAATTAGGATAGCGCCCTAGCATGTAGGGTACAAAACACCTTCTTTATGCCCTCGCCTCCTTCCGCTTGCCTCCCCTGTCCCTCGTTCAGCCTCCTTCTTCTTCTATCACCCCCAGCTATCTTCCCTGTCGCATTTCCTCCGTCTCCCATCACCTCTCAACCGCAGCAAGCTATATTATGAAGTTTTCATCAGACGGCACTGCACGCCTAACACGGTGCGCGCGTATGCGCAATATCTCCCGATAGCAATCGTATTTTGCAAAGATTATGCATTTAAAATGAAGAGGAGTTATCCTAGCATAGATTTATATAATAACATTCCATCAGTAGGCATCATTTAAGAAATAGGAGGAAGACCTTGCATGTAAGGTCCCCGCTGCATATGCAGATGACAGATACATCTAAGTGTGGCCTTAAGCCACCGGGGGCCTAGGGCCCCGCTGGCGCAATAATACACTGTGCAAGTGATGCAGCCTACTTTTCTTTGCTGGAGGAGGTATAGCTTACAACCAAGGCTTACCACACACTACTATATAGGAGGCATTATGCCCCCTTCATACACAATACTATATATGTGGCCTTGGTGGGCCGCCAGCATACACTATATTACAATACTATATAAATGGCATTAGGCCACCGTCATATACAATACTATTCTGATACTATATATGTGGCCTTGGGCCCCCATCATACACTATTCTATTATTACAATACTATATAGGTGGCCTTAGGCCCCCGCCATACAAATACTATATATGTTGCCTTGGGCTCCCATCATACACTATTCTATTATTACAATACTATATAGGTGGCCTTAGGCCCCCGCCATACAAATACTATATATGTGGCCTTAGGCCCCCATCATACACTATTCTAATATTACAATTCTATATAGGTGGCCTTATGCCCCCCTCATACAAATACTATATATGTGGCCTTGGGCCCCCAGCATACACTATTATTACAATTTTATATAGGTGGCCTTAGGCCCCCGGCATATACAATACTATATATATGTGACCTTGGGCCCCCATAAATTATTCTATTTTTACAATACTATATAAGTGGCCTTAGGCCCCCGTCATGCAAATACCATATATGGGGCCTTGGGCCCCCATCATACACTATTATTACAATTCTATATAGGTGGCCTTAGGCCCCCGTCATACAAATACCATAATTATATGTGGCCCTGGGCCCCCATCATACACTATTATTACAATTCTATATAGGTGGCCTTAGGCTCCCGTCATACAAATACTATATATGTTGCCTTGGGCCCCCATCATACACTATTCTATTATTA
>NW_014577770.1:31500-36381 GCF_000485595.1 Priapulus caudatus | reverse complement strand
ATAGGTGCCTTAGCCCCCCCGTCATATACAAATATAACGCCGGCCCAACAACTATAACCTGCTACTATATACTTACGGCGAGTGCTGCGATGCGTCTTGTCCTTTTTTTTTCCCTATTTAATAGAGAGAGAGAGAGAGAGAGAGAGAGAGAGAGAATGAGAGGAGGGGAGGGATACATGGACAAAGAGAAAAAGAAAGCTTTTATTTAATGCAGAGCTACATAACATCGACGAGCTAGAAAGGAGCTGCTGTCCAAAACAAGGTATTATATTCACCACGTAATGTAACGCAAATATTTATTATTGATAAGCAGCGTGTCTGCACGCGAGGCTACCTCGTCGATAACAAACAGCATTCAGCCAGCTCACAATATTGTCATTTTGCCTCCCTTTGTACCAAAATTACATACTATTACATTTTAAAACGTGCAAGCCCCGTTGAAAATGCTGTAAAAGGTAATTTTACTGACAGTGGGCGGGGCCACATTAAATAGGGGCGTTTTACGGGCGTGTGCCAAACACCACAGTGCTTTGCATGAAAGGGTATTGTTGGGGGTTGGGGAGGAGGTGAGGGTTGGGGAGGATTTTTAGCCGATAAATAATACTGACTACCAATTCGTATTGCATGTGTGATGCGGGCATAGCCTATATCTCGTTCTCCGCTGACTGCGTACAGGGCACACGGCACAATTTTTATGCTCTCGTTACACAAACAGAGCAGAGAGCACACCGCGAGAGATTTTTGCAAACGAGCGTTTTTAATGGCTCGAATGCCAGCGTGATGGATTTGGTTTTATACCTCCGGCTAATACGCGGAAACGATATAGTTAACCATCGCTTCTAGTTATCCCCACACGATTAACTTAGCGACGAGACAAAACACACGCACTGTGTTTATTACGCTCTCTCTCTCTCTCTCTCTCTCTCTCTCTCTCTCTCTTTCTCTCTCTTTCTTTCTCTCTCTCTCTCTCTCTCTCTCGCTTTCTCTCTCCTCCTTCTTTCTCGCTCGCGTTGCTGCAGAGGTCAAGGGTACGCACAGCTGTACAGTGCTGCCACCAGGTAGCGGGTCGCGAAACTGCCGATGCTCATGGCACTCGCACACTAGCACGGCGTGTAGGTTGATGTGTGTTGTGTGCATGCCCGTAGTAGCCCTACCGAGCTGACAGCGTCATCCCGCGCCACATGACAACTCGATTTGATCGTTTCGTCGAAGAAATGAGGAGCACCTCTACGCGCGTATGTGCTTATTGGGTTGTCTGATGTACGTGGCGCGCGAACATGTGCGACTGCTGTTTGCGGAATAGGTCCCTCTATCTGTAGCGCAGCCTCTGTGACCGTGGGTGCCGTGCACCGCTACCCAGCAACCAGGATTGTTTACCCCGTACCCCCGCGCCGTGTTTGTCCCCGCGATACCTACGGCTCGGTGGAGCTTTCATGTGGATTTATCTCAGGATTAATATCATCATGTATCAGTACAGCGAATCGGCGATGTCGGCCGGCTACCCGGGCGCCATTGACATGCCGACGTCGTCGGCGATGTACGGAGATCCGCACGGACATCGGCAGCACCTTGGCCACGGTCAGCACCTCAACCACACGCCGCACCACTTACCTCACCATCACCAGTATCCGAGTCATGCGAGCAACCACAACCCGGTGTCGCATAGTGTTATGGGCAGCGTGCCTGACGTCGATAAGCGCAGCAAGGACTATATCTACGGGTAAGATAAACACAATATTTACCCCATAAATAACCGAGCGGCCGGCCCTTGTTTACCCAGACCGGCCAACGGCTCGGAAATCGCTTGTTAATTGCATAACACGGCGAACGTGCGCTCCAATAAAATCAATATAATGATAACTGAAGGGAGGGAGGAATAAATACGACCACTAACGTTCCTGGCGGTCGCGCCTTGTATTTTTCTTTCACGAATTTCACAATTCTTAGCAAATATGATATATGCACCAAGAAGCACGTATTCATATTTATATAAGGGTGCACTTCAACAGATTTAAATCGTGCTTGAAGAATAGTTCGCATATGTGCTAAATTAATCCGGGATGCTAAACTAGGATTGGGCCGAATTGGTTAGTTAATATTATAATTATTTTGTTCTACCTTCGTCTCTGTGTCGACAACACTCAGTGACAGAGAGAGACAGAGAGTTCTTTCTGCTGTCGGCTCTGTTTAGAACGGCTCTAAAATAATAATCACTGGCCCCCATGGCAGGCTGTCAAGTCATTTAGCTATTTAGTAAAACATGATAAAATGTTCATGAAGTTGATGGTTGTAATTGTAATTGCTCACGACGTCACTGTTAAATTAACTACCCGGAGAACTCGCATAACACTAACAGCTGGCTGTGGCAAAGAAGCGATGCAGGCAGATGGGCGAGTCGCGAAGGAGCAGGTTAATTTGAACTGAAATTTAATGCAAAATCGAATTCAAAATCTCAAGTTTCTGCAAAACGGGGGAAAAACTCCGTCGATAAAATGGATTGCCATTATTATCGACGGGAATGCGGGAATTGCCTGCAGCTCTGTTGATTAACATAAAATCTTGGGGAATATACGTTTATTTACATCGAACGACTTCAAACATTTTTCTTTCGCGTTCGTTCTATGCGCTTTTGTAAAATTATTCACGGACTCGTATCACTTATAAAAATGGATATTTATGACCAAAAGCCGCATTTCAAGCACGTGTAAATGGTTAAAGCTTTATTAAAAACGCGTGTAGATCTATAATGCATACTGGCATAGCGATATGTTAATAAATAATATCTACGCTTACCGGAAACCGTGTCAAGACACTCGAACATACGCAGCGCGTAAGACGGCGGGAGCTAAGGCAGCGAATAATAATAAAACGCGTCTCGCATTAAACGACACGCTACATAATGCATGCGCGCTAAAGCATCATCTGATTTCATCCCCCGTCGTAATACCAGTTTTTCTTGGAAATTATTCTTGCGAATTTATTATTATTATTATTGATAATACGCGCGTAGACCGCCGCAGTCGTTGCGCCTACGGGCGACCGTAATCTACTTTAAGAATATACATAAAGATATGCGTGTTGGATGAGGGAAGAATGAGATTCAAAGACGGATTTTGGCGCCTGAAATGCGCGTCTAAACTCGCGGTTTTTCGTTTCACGCAGGCATCCGCTCTTCCCGCTGCTGGCGCTCATATTTGAGAAGTGCGAGCTGGCGACGTGCACCCCGCGGGAGCCGGGAGTCGCCGGCGGCGACGTCTGCTCGTCGGAATCCTTCAACGAGGACATCGCCGTCTTCGCTAAACAGGTGAGCATCCCCCTACGCGCTATGCCGACGTGCGATAGCCGCTGAAACGGACGGCACACACGCACGCATGTGCACGAGCCCACACGACAACAGCGGTGGTGAAGAGGGCGGGGGAAGTGTGCGTTTTGGCGCTGTATTGAGTGGCATTCATTTCTATTCGAGTTCAGGATCAACTGTCATCATCTCTACCACTCGCAACGCCTGAACAAAACCTCGCTGGTTCGCAACGCGTGAACAAAACCTCGCTGGTTAGTTGTCATTCAGCGCGAATATATTCACACGCACACGCGCACGCGCACGCACACGCACACGCACACGCACACACACACACACACACACACCACACAGCACACCACGCACACACTCACCACCACACACACACCACAAACACTCCACACACACACACACATACACACACACACACACACACACACACACACACACACACACACACACACACACACACACACACACACACACACACACACACACACATACATTATGAGGTCGGCAAGATGTGCGAGACACGAACGTGATGCCCCTGCTCTAATTCTAATTAGCGCTCCCGTTTGCGTGTGAAGAATTACACTCGCAAGAGCGACCGAGATGCATTAAATATGAATTGCGATTGGAATAAAATGTCGCCCAGATAATGCCGTAAAGCAACAGTAACCGAGTTAAAAACGACAGTAGTACAATGAAAATTAGTAAAAGCACGTGGGATTTTCGCGGTGATACAGAGAGGCTATATGTTTCCCTGTAGTGAATAACTGCGTGATTATGGCGTATATATACACACTTGTCACGTAATTAATACACGCGCAGCACTACTAGCCTATACCAGAAACAGAAACAAATAATTTGCGCATACATCTTTGGCAACGTCTAATTATTGTTATGACGAAAAACATTTTTCCACGCTACGAAAAACATTTCACGCTACGTGTCGAAGTACAGTGGAGCAAATTAACTATGTGCCGAATTTAAATTGCATAGACCAGGGCAGAAAAACGTCCGTTATTGGTTTAACCTCTATAGTATATTCAGATAGTTAGTAACCGCTTATCTGCTATGAATTTCTGACGACGCTATACAAGCAACCGTGTTCGTCGGCAATTCGAGCCCCGTTAAACGACGTAACATACATATAAAATTGTTTAAATATTGCTTTAATGTTTTCGATGAACTAGTTTTAATGGCGGTGATAAAATGGCGCGCACGTATACGCGGCACGGCTCCTCCATACCCCGTCCACGTTCTGAATAAACGTACGTGTCGCCGCGATGCCGTAGAGACGGCCCAGCAGTGAGCACTATTTGAATGGATGAAATAATACTATGGTATTATGCACGTATAATACTGAGCAATTTATTTGTTTATTTATAGCGTGTAGTTAGCATACTGCGCGAATAATGTTACCGGTGCGTGTGCTCTCCAACTGACGTGACGATTAGAGAAATATGCCGAAATAATTATTTGGAGAAAAAATTGCTTTCATAAAAGATGAGTCATTAGTTCGTGTGAGCATATAGACACCGGCTACGCAGCACGCCCTATCCTTGTGTTAAATGTATTCG
>NW_014577770.1:26500-29000 GCF_000485595.1 Priapulus caudatus | reverse complement strand
CTGCTACGGCAGTCGCCGTGTACGCACGAGCGATGCCTACAGTATGAATATTATCACCGCCGTGTTATATATCATACTATATTATTATTATATATATATTATACATTTTAATTTTTAATATAATATATTATAACATATATATATATATATATATATATATATATATGCGTGCGTACGTGCGTGCGTGTGTGCGTGTGTGCGTGCTTGTGCTTGTGCGCGTGCGCGTGCGTGCGTGCGTGTGTGTGTATACACACGCATCACCACATGGAGAAACAACACTGAACAGCATCGTGGTAAAATGCATAACATTTATCAATTTGTGACACAACTCGAGGGGCGACTCATTTATAAGCCGGCGATGGCTACCCAATATAGTTACGCGGCTGCGCGGCGACTGCTGCTCCACGCATATAATTTTAGCGTATTAGCCACGTATGAAGAGATTCATTTTTTCTGGAGTGCTGCCGGTGATTCATAGAATAAATGTATTTCATTCCGAGGTTGATTTGCGCGTATCCGCGGAAGCGTGTATGAATTTAGCTAAAAATAATACACGCGCTATCGATGTAGAGTTTTAGGGTTTTATCGAGCCTCGCAAAATTGCCGGTTGGTGTAACGTTTGGTTATGGCAGTCTCGGAATCAGATCGAAAATCTCTACATTCATGCATGAATATTATTTTTACACCGGGTCGCATCAAAACGTCATGGTCATGAAATATACATGAGGGCTTTTCCTAGGGCTCAAAAAGTGCCTCCGATTTACTTCGTATAATTTCATGTCGTCTCCCTCGATACAGCATAGAGCCCCCAATTCCTGTACTGCCCGACAAACACACACACGCACACACAGAGAAAATTCTCAAGTTCAGCGCACGGGAGGCAAAGTACAAGTGTACTGTCTAAAAACGTCGTTATTGACGCCTTGTATAGAGTGATGTGGGCAATGACGGGTGGGCGCTCGAACAGCGAACTCAACACAACATGCGGCGTATTATGAGAGTAGGGCCATGTTCTAACTATATACGACTATCGAAGTTATCATGATATATTACACGGGCGGGTGTCGACGCGGCTCGAAGGACAAGTTGTTCATCTCGATAATCTTAAGACCTTGGTGTCAAACGCAGGCATATGAGGCTGATAGCAGTTGATAGTGACAGCGCGTGGCTTATCCAGACAGAGTTTCTACATCTGTTAACTCGTGTCGGTGAATGTATGCACTCGCGTGCGCGTCTGCGCTGTAATGGCTACTCAACGAATTGCCCTGTGTGCATCTGAGCCTGTGTTTTAAGATTTATATAGGCATTTTCCAAAAGAATGTTAACAACAACGACACGGTACTTGTTCCCAATTAAAGCATTTCTAATCTACAGTTTACGTAATAATAGTGGCGTGATTGTAAACAATAACCAATAAAGGTAAAGTAGTAAATTTCGGAAGGCCTTTTCGTATTTAGGAATTTAAAATAAAATAAAAACCTATAAGTAAAAACATCAAATTTTACAGCTAAATTTTGTTCAACTAATTACTACACATAATTTAATATTCTATTGCTCCCTGCCTTTACACGCACACACACTCACGCACGCACGCATGCATGCACGCACACACACACGCATATATATATATATATATATATATATTATTGTAGAATGGTATCCTTGATTGCATTTACAGCCATAAGGATAAATTATTGCAGTGATTTGCATAGCCATGATCATATAACCGCATGCTACATGTATATCGTGGTTACGTCTCGAAGAATACCACACGTACAACGGTGACGTAGGGCACACGCACACTCTCACACAATGGGAGCCATTGGTGAATAACCGCGGGGAATGCTCGTGTAGGCTACTCGTAACATCGTCGCGTTGGGTTCTCTCCTATTGCTCTGCGCGATTTGATCCACCTGAAAAATTCATCGTCGCCGTCGCTAACGATGGCGACCGTTTGTAATTTATTCTTGGCAATTATGCTAGCTGTCTGCCCTGCATGCGGGCGCAGCGCATCATGTCCGCCCGTGTTTACGAGCTTGTGGGCGATGCGCCTGAATTGACCACCGTTAATACCCGGGTTTTCCTTGTTGTTGTTTTTAGATACGACAAGAGAGACCGTATTATACGTCCAACCCCGAATTGGACACCCTGGTGAGTTTCCACGTTATGCGAACAATATTAATACCTTGTATGAACAATAACTGTTTGTGTTGCAGTGCTCGCCCTCTATCACGCCTTGATCGCTAGATGTTGCCCTCTCTCTGACAAGGCCCTCTTGCTATCCCTCCGTTCCTTTTTTGTGATGGTTCTCAATCGCTCTGCCCGCCCCTCTCTCATTTTCTCTTCCAGCTCTTACTCGCAGTCTTTCCTTGCATTTTCACCCTTTCTCTCCCTCTCCGTCTTTTTCTCTCCCTACCTGCCTCTCTCTCGCTCTCTTTCTCTCTCTCGTGTGTGTGTGTGTGTGTGTGTGTGTGTGTGTGTGTGTGTGTGTGTGTGTGTC
>NW_014577770.1:25265-26475 GCF_000485595.1 Priapulus caudatus | reverse complement strand
GAGAGCACCACGAGAAGAAGGGAAATGTGTCGCGTCGTCGCGATCATGCTGTATTCGGGGACGGTGTGATGATGCAGAGGCATGTTCGAGAGGCTTCGGGAATGCGCGCCACACTCCCTTACTCCCCGTGCCTCCTCAGTGTCAACCCGGCCCCCGCCATCGAACGTGACAACTGTGTTTGGATTTCGCTATCGTCACTCGGGTCAGCTTTATTTAGGGTGCCCGTGTTTACGTGTGCGTGCGAGCGTGCGTGCCTGCGTGGGTGCGTGCGTGCATGTGTGTGTTTGTAGGTTGGGCGTGCGCGCGCGTTCGTGGGTGCGTGTAAATACATGGGTGAGTGCGTGTACTGGAGCAAGCGCGTCTGCGCGCCCCGAGTTGAGAGAGCTGTCGGATTGTGCGTGTACACGCATTCATTAGATTACTGCTATAATCAGACCAAGTTCTTAGCAAGTCTGCCTTGCCTTTAATCGAAACTTTCTGGGGATTCGCATCTTTTTTGTTGGGATTTCTTATGTTACTTGAGATCCATCCAGGGTTGACGGCCTTCTAGTCATGCCCAGCTTCCTACCGCGAGGGGTTTCTCCCCCTTCCCCTCCTTCTCATCCTCCTCCTTTTATCACTCCTCCCTGGATTATTTTTTAACATTGGCAGATGGACATGGCTGATGTTGATTGGCTATTCGTTAAGGTTCCTGTGTCTCGTTACGATTCTATATCTCGTATATAATTATCACATGGGTTCCTTCCTTCATATATGCCACACGTTGCCGATGCGGAAGGAACTCGGCTCCTAGACTTGGTCTCCTAGTCTTCGTCTTCTAGTCTGCGTCCCATACTTTTCGTCTCCGAGTCTTTGTCTCATAGTCTTTGTCTGATTGGTTCGATCTTCTAGCTCTCTAGTCATTGCTGGTCTTTCTTCATCGGATACACGCTGCGGAATATAGTCTACATCAGCTATAGTCTACATCAGCTATAGTCTACATCAGCTATAGTCTACATCAGCTATAGTCTACATCAGCTATAGTCTACATCAGCTATAGTTTACATCAGCTATAGTCCAAATCAGCTATAGTCTACATCAGCTATAGTTTACATCAACTATAGTCTACATTAGCTATAGTCTACATCAGCTATAGTACGTCTGCTCTAGGTTTCATCAGCCAGTAGCTTCATCTGCTCTAGGTTTCATCAGCCAGTAGCTTCATCTGCTC
>NW_014577770.1:21225-25255 GCF_000485595.1 Priapulus caudatus | reverse complement strand
TTCTTCATCGGATACACGCTGCGGAATATAGTCTACATCAGCTATAGTCTACATCAGCTATAGTTTACATCAGCTATAGTCTACATTAGCTATAGTCTACATCAGCTATAGTACGTCCGCTCTAGGTTTCATCAGCCAGTAGCTTCATCATTGTTCTAGGTTTCATCAGCTAGTGCTTTCATCGGCTCTAGATGTCATCTGTCGCGCTGCACGCTAAACCGCAGCGTCGTTGCAGCGTGCCTAATGGTCGGTGGGGTGCCCTGTCGTGACTCTGCGCTACTGCCGCCGCCGCCGCCGACGTCACCGCCGCCGCCGCGCATGCAGCCCAGCGCTAATGTGATTTTCACCTAGAGTGTGGCGTGCTAATGGCATAATGCTGACACAGAAACTTACTCACCGCCGTTTAAGACTAGCGCGCGGAGAGAGATGGGGGCGAGAAGGGAGAAAGAGAGAGAAAGAGAGGAGAAGAGAGAGAAGGGGAATGCAGAAGGGAGAGAGCAAGATAGGAGTCAATGAAAGAGAGAGGGCGAGAAAGGGGTGGAAGAGAAAGGGTGACAAAACGGTGGTGGAAGAGAACAAGAGATGAAGAGAAAACCAGAGAGGGTGCGAGCGCGAGAACTAGAGAAACAGAGAGGGGAGAGGATATGGAAGGTGAAAGGAAGCGCAACAGATGGAGAGAGGCAGAGACCGTGCGAGAGAGTGAGAGAGCGCGTGAGAAGGACGACAGAGAAGAGAGAGAGAGAGAGAGAGCGAGAGAGAGAGAGAGAGAGAGAGAAAGGGAGAGGATGCAGTTTGCTTGTTCTAAAGAAAACACAATCACCACGAGAGAACGCATCTGCGTCTGCCGATAACTGCCGTTCTGGATGCTATCAGTTGTAAGCTGTCGCATATAAAACTTACACGCTGCTAAGCTAGGAGGTTAACGCTTGTCTTGACAGCAATACTTTCGCAATGCCTGCGGGAGAAGGGCAGAGAGAGAAAGAGGAGAAAAGGAAGGATAGGGGCGGGAGAAGGATGAGAGAGGGAAGGGGGAAGCCAGGGAGAGCCAGTGCTGCCGACTCTTAGTAGTAACGAATGTGTATATATTTGCTTTTAGGCGTCTCTGCCTTTCCTTCTCCCTCTCTCTTTCTCTCGCGCTCGCTCCTCCTATCCCCAACACCAGAAGAGAACACACAACTAGAATGGCCGTGTAAACAATTTTGTTCTCGGAAACCGATTTGCATGTTGGCCGATCGCTACAGCAAACGTAAGCGATACTGTATGCACCTACTGCGGAGCCCAACTCTGGCTTGTTCGATACACTGACTTGACGATTGGTGATACAGTGACAACCTACCGTCACTCCCTGAGTTATGTCAGCTCTCGAGATTTCGTTCGTAACTTGATTGCTCGGGAGCGTGCGATCGGTAGAGGATGCTTGCGGTTGTTGTTCGTATACGTGGTCGCTCGGTTCGCAGATCGCGTTCGTAAATATTAAAGTAATATCAAATACATAAAAGAAATCTGTGGTAATATATATTGGTACCTATATTAGTAGCTATCCTACAAAATTCACTAACTCGAAAATTGCCAAGAATTTATGCCGTTATAACATATAGTATATGAAGTAGGAATTAAACATAACGCAATAACGTAGGCGGCGACATTTTTATTGTCCGGTCAATGAATTTGTAAATCGCAAATCATATTTGTAAATTACAAAGGTAATCTTATACTGTGACATCAGCGGGTCTAAGTTGGTACCATTTCTCTACAAATATACGAAAGTAACACAGATACTGAAATTTTATTGGATAAGGTACCAGGAATTTGCGAGATGCGAGATGCGAGAATCACGTGACACGAAATTAGAAGTAAGCCCTAAATTCTAATTCTTGCCTACGTTGGTTGATGATATGATGTGCGCAAATTTTGAGACATGTTAGCCTTACTTTGGACACTTGCTGTTTATGAAGCAATACCCGTATCGCAACCACTGGAAAAAAACATGAAAGATAATCACTTAAATCAATGAACTGAGCTCGCCATTCGTGACCATAGGACGTAGTCCGTCTCCGTCGTAGTTTTGCTACGTACGCGGCTTATTAGTTCATATATGTCGCAAACATAAATAACGCTGGCTCTCTTTCGTGAGTGCGGGGTGTTGCTAACTCCGGATGCTCGCAACTCGCTGGCGCCATGTGTTAGGAATGCCGCGTTTGGTTCGTTTTCGACGCCGATAGTTGCTAGCCCCAGCGTAGCGCGCATGCCATGTGTCACGCGCGCCGCGCGAAACCGACACATCTAATAATAAGCCACACTTAGCTGGCGTCGTTTTCGAAAATGATCAAATACCGCAGTAAACGTGCGGAATAAGTCCGTAATTGTCAACTGTCACACAGCGAGCGCGGACTCGCGGCGGTGTACGCGTAGGGTGGGGTGGGGCGTAGCCGTCAGATGAAGAGCAGCAGCAGTAGCAGCAGGATGACCGATGTGCCACTTAGCTTCAGGCACACCGATCAGCGCTTGGCACCTAAGCTACTTTGGGGGAAGGTTTTCTTGCTTTGTTGGTGTTATTAATTTGTTTCTCCTTCGTTGGTTCCTTTTTTTACCATCTATTGTGCACTGTAATTTGTAGCTATATATATATATTTGCTAGCCAGGTCAGCAGGCGGTTGCCAGGTTCCTCACACCTAGAATGCGATCACCGTTTGGAAAATGTGCTCTTGCATATTTCTTATACAGTAGCCTATAGTAGGCTGTCCCGTCGGCAAGCCAGAAAGTTGGCAGACGGCTTCGCATAACGATTTATTATATCGCATTGTGTTGGGAAGCGGCGCGCTGGACTAGACTTGAAAATTCCCACAGTCTTCACGGCACTGTGTAGATCGCTTCAGATGCCGCCAGTACAGTTGTTTATTAACCAGCTTGCTTGCTGTACGACGGCGGAGGGGAAGGGGAAAAAGTCAGGGATAGACTGATGATAATGAATGCTCGCTTCTCGCGGGTCATTATCTGACCTCATGCATATTTGAGGCGGCTCGGCGATGCAAACTAATGGGCTTCTCTAATTGTTGCCGTGACTGCTGCTGCTGACTTTTACTCCAGTAAAAACGCCGCCAACGAATTCGGGCGGGCGGGCGGGCGGGTTGAGCCGGCGTACAGTGGCGGTTCTCATGCTAGAAGCCGGCGGTAATGCACGCGTACATGTTCCCACGAACATCAGTTCTTACGCCGTGCTCATGCAGGCAGTCTTCTTGTAAAAGCGGCCCGATGAGATACGAGCGTGAGAGTAGGAGGAGCAATACAGTCGTATCATTAGCTTGAGATGGTGGCGGGGGGGGGGAGAACGTAAGAGATATAGAGTTGTGGTGGTGAGAACGGTTGGATGGTGATTGTGGTCGGGTGCAGAGGTTGGATACGTGGGTAGGGGGTGGCGGTGTACTAGTGGAAATCGGAGGTGATTCAGTGATAGGGGGGAGAGCGAAGTACAGACCGAGAAAGCGCGAGAGCCAGACCGAGAGAGAGAGAGCGAAAGAGCGTTAGAGAGAACAGCAACAACAACAACAGCGGCAGCAGCAGCAGCAGCAACAGCAACAACAACAACAGCGGCAGCAGCAGCAGCAGCAGCAGCAACAGCAACAACAACAACAGCGGCAGCAGCAGCAGCGCTAGGTCAACATAACAGCACAGGACGATGACCACTATTAGGCGTGCGCGGGGCGAACGATAGCGAGAAAACAAGCTTACCCACGCGAAATCACCCCCGAGTTTTGACGTTCGAAAAATAACGTCACCGGCCGGCGGGGGGGAAAGAAAAAACAACACGAAGGTGGCGAAAGAGGCGCGAAGTCGCTTCGCCGCGTCGGCCGCTACAATCATAACAGTCCGGCCGATAGCAAAAATACGCGCGCCGATTCGTAAGTATTTGTCCGCATGTAAAATAACAGTGCCGGACAGGTGGGTACATACGCTGTGGGCTGGAGTGAAAATAGCCGAACAATGGTTTGCCGGGGGTGGAGATACGTCTCCGGTCGGCTCTCCCCCTCCC
>NW_014577770.1:15650-21215 GCF_000485595.1 Priapulus caudatus | reverse complement strand
ATAATAATATATTATTATATTATGTTATATTATATTATAAAGCATTTTTTATTACTGAGATTATTCATGTTAATCACTTGTTGTTATCCAATTGCTTTAATCGAGTATTTAGCAAGTATAGCAAGAATTTCCTATCCCTAAATTATTTACATTATAAAATTGTAAATAAATAAATAAATAAATAAATAAATGTAGGAAGTGTGTGCAGAATAAAAATCTATTAATATGATAAATAAATTGTTATTATTCTGAATAATGGTAAGGAATGCTTATAATAATATCCGTAAATATCAATACGTATAATATAGTGCCAGTCATTACAACATTACTTGCGTCGTGAGTGCATGCGAGGCAGACTTCGAACTGGCAAAATTTGTTCGCAAATGATGTATGTGAGTTGTACAGAATGTTTCCATTTCTGGCCGCGTACCGGGTGAGGCCTTAATGTCGCTGGTTATGTGGTTCGTGTTGATCCCCGCGAAACAACGTAAATACGCTGTTACTTAGCTGTCCACACCTTTCCTGCTCTCGTGAGTGAGAGTAGGGAAAAGAAAAAGGGGAGAGAGGGATGTGGTTGCGAGGAAGGGGAGGGTAAAATAATGAAAGCGAGAAAGAAATGAAGAAACTGCTAGTAGTTATGTGTGCGCAAGAGAAGGAAGGTATAGAAAAATAGTGGGAGAGATAGAGTATAGTGGGAGAAGGGGAGAGACAAATAGGGCGCGTGAGTACGAGAAAGGGCCCGAGGAAATGGGATATAGATATTTGTTTTTACCGTGTAAACATTTATTGTTGGGTTTTATTTCACTGCGGTCGCTAGCACTAAACACGTACCCATACACCGCAAAACGTTTTATTTGTAAATGATCGCAAGTTAATTATGTATAATAGCACGAGCAAGCGTTTATCGAACGATATCATTTATTTACTTATAATTTTATATCAACTTAACTCTCTCTCTCTCTCATTTTAATGCGCAGAGCGTTGCTCACATGAACTTATAATGTAGTTACGGAATCGCTGCCATCAAGGAAGAATATATCCCATTAGACAGATCTCAACTTTGAAAGTCCAAGGGTATCGCGTCGCAGCCGTGCAATCAAATTACATCGTCCGCGTGCGTGCGATTAAAAATTCAAGTGCAAATGAAAACGCGCGATTCAATCACAGTGGCAAATCATACAGAGAATTTTACCTGTATATATACGGTACGCGGTATACATATGTTTTTGAGCGCGCGTGCGTGCGCGCGTGTGTGTGTGTGTGTGTGTGTGTGCGCGCGCGTGTGTTTGTGTACGCGTGTGTGCGTGTTTCTGTTGTGCGTGCGTGCGCGCGGCAGCAATTTAGGAAGGGCAGGAGATATATGCCCACCTGCTTATCTTGTTAGTAGGCACGGTGAAATTCATCGCACGTCGGCCGAACAAACACACGCACAATTTGTATGATTTCGTTTAAGCGCCATTTACGGCGCCGAGACAATGTCATCGTCGCCTATCAACGCTGACGTTAATCGCTAGTGACAGTGTTGAGCGATGGCGACAACGATGATGATGATGATGATGCTGCTGCTGCCGACGACGAAGACGGCGACAGCGACGACGAAAATGATGAAGAAGAACGTGATTGTAATGGTGATGATGATTCTGTTGGTAATAATGATGATGACGATTATGATAATAGTGATGATGATGACGACAATGATGATGATGACGACAGTGGTGATGGCGCCGACAGTGTTGATGATGATGACAATGATGATGATGATGACGACTATGATGATGATGATGACGACAATGAGACGATGATGATGAAGATGATCATGATCATGACGACGACGATCATTCTATCGTTACGCGGATGATGATCTTGGTGACGATGACGAAAACGGCAACGGCATCGGCATACTTGGCTGGCTCAACCCGCTTCACATCTTTTGCGAAATACGCTGCGCCCGTGTTCGCATGTCGCGACCAACGCCGTCATGCACCCGCGGCAGTGTTCCTGTGGCAAACCGGAGTAAAACTATGCAAATGACTGTGGCATTCACAGCCAACTCGTGTCACCCCGCCCGTGCTAATAAACGAGGACCCGATGAGAACCCGCCATCGAGTTATGACGCCGATGATGACGATGATATTGAGAGCAGACTCAGGTGATGCCGATGGTGACGATGGTGATGATAGCAAAGGGATGTGACGCTGATGATGACAATGATACTGAGTGCAGGTGAGGCCGTTTTTCATCGACATTTTGGAGAGGGTCTATTGCCAATGATGGGGCCCGCAGCCCGAACGCGGTATATATCTCCTCCTATCCCCCGCTCCTACTCCTCCCCCTCTTCTTCTTCCCGCCCGCGCCTTCCTCCGTAATTAATACACTGTTACGCTTCGTTACGAAGAGGCAGGAGCGCGCAAAAAGGAGCAAGGCTTTTTATCTACCGCTGTCGTCTGCGGTTTCCTCCCCCTCCACCCCTCTCTCTTTATTTCTATCTCTATCTCTGTCTATTTTTGATCTATCTATCTATCTATCTATTTATCTATCTATCTATGTATTTATCTATCTATCCATGTATTTATCTATCTATCCATCCATCCATCCACCCATCCATCCATCTGTCCGTCCATCTATGTATGTGTCTCTCTTTCTCTATTTTTTTGCTCGCCCTCGTTTTTCCTCGCTCGCCCTCCCCTTTTTCTTTCTTGTTCTTCCTCTCCCCCCCCTCTCTCCTTCTCTCTCTCTCTTCCTCTCTCCCCCTCTCGCTCGTTCACTCTCTCACGCCCTTCTTCTCTCACTCTCTATCTCGCGGGAACCTGTGTTGTAGAGGGGAGTATGGAAGAGTGGAGGGGGGAGCACACGGCGGGGCCATCGCGCTGCCGCCGCCGTGTGCGAATTGGCGGAGGAGGGATCCATTTCGGGAGCGAATTTCGGGAAGATACATGCGAGAGGGATGTCTAAACAAGCTGTCGAGCGGCGAGCGCAGATGACGGGTGGTGACGAGCAGTGCGGGGGCCTGCCTGCCAGCTCCGCTCGTCAGAACTGACAGCGCGCAGAGATTTATGTGCGCGCCTGCTCGCCCCGAGGAATGCTCCCGTCGGCCGTGCCCCCTCCTACCAGTATCGTCTACCCACCCCCTCCTCCCCCTCCTACCAGTATCGTCTACCCACCCCCCTCTCTCTCTCTCTCTCTCTCTCTCTCTCTCTCTCTCTCTCTCTCTCTCTCTCTCTCGCTCTCTCGCTCTCTATCTGTCTCTGTCTCCGGCTGTGCTCGTTCGCGCGCTAAGCAGCGTCGGGAGCGACGGACACCCGTAAACATTTTATTTGCGTGCGGTCGACGCATCCGTACGCTCGAGTTTGTTTTCCCGCTGCGATGTTTCCTGGCGTCGGCGAGCGACGTGTGGCGGGCGGCCATTTTTATTTCGTTTCGGGCCGCGCTCGTTCGGCTGTTGTTGGGTTTTCCCCGGCGACGACGTTCGTGCGCCGCTGTTGATTGGTTAAGCGTCCGATCGAGTTTTAATGGCCGCGTTTCATCCGCTGCTAGCCGTGATAGCGATCCCCGCGCGGGGTCCGTGCATTCCGAGAACCCCACCACCGCGCCGTGTGTTCACGCGGTTGACCCTTCTCTCTCGTCCTCCGCTCCCCTCCCCCCGTCTTCTCCCTCCGACTCTCCCCCGTCTTCTTCCCGTCTCCGATGTTCATCGTGTTGAGAGAGGGGAGGGGTAGAAATGACGGCGAAGGAGGGGCATAGCTTTCACCGCACCACCGACGTTTCGTGTAGTAGTACTAGTAGTAGTAGTACTTACTGATCGACAGCTCTCGCGTCGTGTCTGTTTCGCTGCCGCTCTCGTGTCGCTCCCCGTTTAGCCGTGCCGCGCGGTCCTCGGTCGTTAGCGCCGTCTTCTTTCGCGCACCGCGTCCGTCGGCGGCGACGGGAGAAAAAAACGCAGCGCCGCCTGTCGTCGACGTTTTTTGTCGCGCGGCGAAAAACGAAGCCGTTTTTATTTCGCTCTCAAATGAAAATAAGCAGCCCGCTCGACAGACGGACGGACCGTTGACGGGCGAAAGCACGCGCCATGGGGAAACAGTGACGTAATGAAGCAGTTGGCGACAGCGGCGGCGCGAGAGAGTGAGAAAGAGCGAGAGAGGAAGTGAGAGAGAGAGAGAGAGAGAGAGAGAGAGAGAGAGAGAGAGGCGTGTGCTGCCATATACCCAGGCGTGCGTGAATGAGCTGTATTAGGCGCGTGTGTCGGCATATACCGGCGTGCGAATGCGTATTGGCGCGTTGCGGCATAACCGCGTGCGTGATGCCGTGTATGGCGCGTGTGCGTGCATAACCAGGCGTGCGTGAAGCTAGTATGGCGCGGTGCGTGCATATACCGGCAGGCTAGAAGCGTGTATTGGCGCGTGTGCGTGCATATACCGGCGTGCGTGAATGCGTGTATTGGCGCGTGTGCGTGCATATACCGGCGTGCGTGAATGCGTGTATTGGCGCGTGTCGTCGCATATACGGCGTGCGTGAATTGCGTGATTGCGCGGGTGCTGCATATACCGGCGGCGTGAATCCTGTATTCAGGCGCGGTGTGGCGTGCATAACCGGCGTGCGTGAAATGCGGTATGGCGCGTGTGCTGCATATACCGCAGTGCTGAATGCTTGTATGGCAGCGGGTGCGTGCATATCCCGGACAGTGCGTGAATGCGTGTATGGCGCGTGTGCAATGCATATACCAGGCGTGCGTGAATGCGTGATTGCGCGTGGCGGCCATATACCAGGCGCGTGAATGGTGTATTAGCGCGTAGTGCGTGCATAACCGGCTGCGTTCAATGCGTAGTATTGCAGCGTGTGCTGCCTATACCGGCGTGCGTGAATGCGGTTAATTGCGCGTGTGCGTCATATACCAGGCGTGCAGTGAAATCGTGTATCGCGCTGTGCGTGACATATAACCGAGGCAGTCGTGAATGCGTGTATTGGCGCGTGTGCGTGCATATACCGGCGTGCGTGAATGCGTGTATGGACTTGGTGCCATATACCGGGCGTGCGTGAATGCGTGTATTGGCGCGTGTGCGTGCATATACCGGCGTGCGTGAATGCGTGTATTGGCGCGTGTGCGTGTATATGCCTGGGATAGACTTCTCTCAGCGAGGATTAGCGAAAAACGGAAACCGGCGACACGTCACACTTTTATAACCCCATAAATCAAAAACCCGCGTTTTCACGCGCAGATTTTACAGATCACTATAAAACGGTTAGTCTTCTCTCTCGCTCTCTCTCTCTCTCTCCTCGTCTCCTCGCTCCAACGCAGTCTCTCTCTCCTCTCTTTCTCTCCTCTCTCTCCATACTCCTCTCTCTCTATCTCTTGTTCTTTCTTTCTCTTCATCGTCTTACACTTTATTCTTTCTCTCACTCTCGCTATGTGTCTCTTTATCTCTCTTTCACGGTCTCTCTCACGCTATCTTTCTCTTTCCCTCTTTCCTCTCCCTTCTCTCTCTCTCTCTCTCTCTCTCACGCTATCTTCTCTTTCCCTCATTCTTCTCTCTTCTCTCTCCTCCTCTCTCCTCTCTCTCTAAATCAACA
>NW_014577770.1:9231-15640 GCF_000485595.1 Priapulus caudatus | reverse complement strand
CGCCGGTATATGCACGCACACGCGCCAATACACGCATTCACGCACGCCGGTATATGCACGCAAACATGTAAGCGTACACGCACACGCCCGTATTCGCCTATGATACACTGCTAACCTTAAATTAACACACACATACATACACCACACTCAAACACGCGCGCGCACACGCGGCACGCACACACGTATACGCACACACGCATACGCACACTCACGCAAATGCGCGCACGACGTTACGGGAATACATTCTAATCAGGGAATTAGTGAAAATGGGAGTATACATTGAGGAAAAGTAATAAAATAGAGACTTTCCATAATGTGTTATTCACAATTTAAAAAATTACAGAAAATCATTGTGTAAATGACTCATGTTAGCATTGAAGTTGATTAGAGATAATGAAAGTCCGCGATGCTTTCATCCTATTTGATTTACGTGTTAGATGGAACATGCAGCAAGCGAGCGCGTGCGTGTCTGCTTGGGGGTGCGTAGATATGCCTACACGCTACTTGTGTTCGTGTGCACGCGTGTAATTATGTTTGCATGTGTACGTGCGTATGTGTGCGCGTGCGTGAGCGAGCAAGTTAGTGTGCGTGTGCGCGTATATAACGTGATCGTGTCTGAGTGTGTGCATGCGCGTGCTGTGTGTTCGCATGCACTATAGTGTGTTGTGTGCGTGTGCGCGTGTGTGTCTGTGAATGCCTATTGTTTAGCAATTGTTTGTGGAAAAACTGAAACCCGAATCAATTGAACAAACTCTACGCTGTCCGGGCGAGGTTTGTGTGCCTTCGGTAAATATTTTCAAACCTATGGCGGCAGCGATCATTGGCGCTGCCACCGAAAACATTTGCGAGAAAAATTCGCGCATTGTCGAAACGGGCGTTTCGAGAGAAAGAAAATATTACGTACGCAAGAGCTCAGATGTAACCAATGAATGCGTGCGCGCGTGTAGCTGGGTGTTCGTACGCGCGTGTAGCTGGTTGTTCGTGCGCGCGCGTACGTGCGTGCGTACATTCGTACATGCGTGCGTGAGTGTGTACACGCATGTGGTGAGGGATGCGAAATGCAATTCGCTGTGTTGACAGCCGTGCAGGCATCTTGAAGGGCGGGTGTATATCCGTGGCGACCGTATATCGGTGCTGCCAGTACGGGCTCAACGACATTTGCTACGTTTTCGATGTATCAACATCGTTTCTCGACGAATGGAACCGCACGCGCGGGTGCGTATAACGCGTGCGTGATGGCGCCCCGCTGCATGCATGACAAATCGCGCCTTTTAATTTTCTTATGCCCGCATATTGGCAAAACGCGATATGTATCGCGACGTCATCAAGTGAGATGGCTGATGTGTGTGTGTGTTGTGTGTGTGTGTGTGTGTGTGTGTGTGTGTTGTGTGTTGTTGTGTTGTGTGTCGTGTGTGTGTGTGTGTGTGTGTGTGTATGTGTGGGTGGTGTGGGTCGTGTGGTGTGGTGTTGTGTGTGTGTGTTGTGGGTGTGTGTGATCGTGTGTGTAGTGTGTGGTGGGTGTGTGTTGTGTGTGTGTGTGTGTGTGTGTGTGTGTGGTGGTGCAGTGCGGTGCGTGCCGTGCGTGCGTGCGTGTGAATGCGTGTGCCGTCTTACCTGGCGCGTGCTAGGTGTAATGTGTATGTTTCACCCCCGCGTGCACGAATGTTAAAACGCACCGCTTTCCCGTTGTCAATGTTTTCAGATGGTGCAAAACGATTAGACAAGTTGCTGCGTTTTCACCGCTGGAACTTAGAAAAGGTAGGAAACACTTCCGCGTTGTTTGCTGCTGCCCTCGTTTTTCCTGCCTCTTCTTCTTCTTTCTTCTTCTCTTTAATTTTCACCATGATTATCATTATATTTATTTATTCATCAATCATTTATCATTATCACTCGTCATTAGTCAATCTCATCATTCATTTACATCATTCATCAATCATCAGTCATCTCACCATTTTCTCATCACATTCCATCCATCATCATCAAATTTGTATTCTTCTTCTTCTTCTTTATTCTTCCTCGCGGTTAATCAAAAACGGACGACTTTCTATGCGTTTACTGCGCTGGAAAAATAATTACGTCCCGCCCGCTCCCTCTCCTGTGTGATTCAGTGCGTTTAATTACATAGCGTTGGTTGTGGCAAATGCGCTATAATGAGTCGAAACATTTTATGGGTGGTGCCGCTGGTTTTGTTCTCGCCATCATGTGTATTTGTCTGTGCTTCTCGCATAGACCGAGGAGTCAATTGGAACAAAAAAGGAACGATTCGACGACGAGGAGACGATTAGAGAAAAATAGAACGAGACAGGGAGGGAGCGAGTGAAAAGAGAGGGAAGAATGTAGGCGCGCCCAGAGACGAGAGAAGCGAGAGAGAGTGTGGGAAGAAGGGAGGGGAGGGAGGCAAGGGTAGGGAGGGAGACAGGAGAAATAGATAGAGCAGATAGATGAGAGAGAGAGGAGAGAGAGAGAGAGAGAAGAGAGAGAGAGAGACGCAGAGCGAGGAGAGAGAGAGAGAGATGAGAGAGCGAGAGATGAGGAGAGAGAGAGAGAGAGAGGGAGAAGAGTAGAGAGAGAGAGAGCGAGAGGAGAGAGAGGACGACGAGAGAAGAGAGAGAGAGAGAGAGCGCGCGCGCGCGTGCGTCATGACGCGGCATGGCCTTTCTTATACGGTCTCGCTGTCTCTCTCCATGCCTCTACGGGCTAACATAATTATTGCTGTAATCAGAACGGATCTTAATAGTAATCAAAAACCATCTCAGAAAATACGATCTCGAGCCGTCTCGAGCGGGCACACACACACGCACGCACGCATGCACGCACGTACGCACACACGCACACACACCCGCACACATACACACACATACACGTACACGCACACGCACACACACACGCACACACACACGCACACATACGCACGCACGCACGCACGCACACACACACAACGTCGAGCGGCGCAATTTTCTTGAGAATGTTTCGTATTTAACACTGCACAAACGCGCGTAATTAGATAAATAGATTTATCGGTGCGGCGATCAATACGCACGCGGGCAGCCCGCCATTATGCTAACGCAAGACGAGACGAGCTAAGAATGCCAAACAAATGACATGATTTAAATTAGCTGTCACGGCCGCGTGCATGCGCGTGCATGCGTGTGCGCGCGCGCAGGCTCGCGCTCCGATTCGCCCGCCCTCGCGTTTCTCGCGATCTCGGAGATGTGCGCAGATCGCGGAGGCTGAGCTCGCCTCGTCGCTGGTGTGTGCTGGCTTCACTCGCTGTCCTCTTCATCGCGATGCATGATGATTCTTGTCGAGAGAGATATGTACCGTCCCCCATATCGATCCCCACGCCCCCTATAAGTACAAGGTGGTAGGCTGACACCCTCGGCGAATAATGACGAGTATTAGAGCGTGTTATTAAGAGAATCTTCGCTAAGACACATGTGTAGGTGGCAAGGATTATAAGCGTGCAGATATAGGGTCGGGGTAGAATTCGGAGCCGTCTTACTCAACGAGTAGTGTCCGTCCATGGCTGATGACCGAACATTATCGTTCAGGATTTCTCGTTTCAGGCAAAGGGCTGCAATTATAAATCCATATAATATATACTAGTATATATTGCGTGATAATACAATCTTCCGGTTACATGCATGCAATTAATACTTGCCACCAGTGTATAGTGCGATCGCAGGATATATATTATATTATTTACTATAAGAAAATTAAAGATTAGATTACTCTGGCAAAATTAAATCTCTCAAGTGGCATTTTGGTCTGGTTAATCACCTATATATCAGTAGTACGTATATATAGGTGTATATTATATATATATGATATGTATACTATAGCTGTTCATTACGACTATTCATGCCGAATTTCCAATACACTAGGCCGACAGAGTGAGAGTCTTAGACGCGTCCGTTTATTCGGTATAGCAGATTTGAGCTCAAAACAGCAGAAGTTCACCAAGGAAGTCTTCTCTGCCGGGTGGGCCCGAACGGTTAGATACTCCTCGCTTTGGTCTACTGTCTTCTATGGGTTAAACAATAACACAAGCTACTATTCCCGATAGTCGTTAGTAATATATCACACGGTGCCGAGTCCATAGTCATAAGTAGTATCACTTGCACATGATGGAGTTCTTATATATATATATATACTGAGGGCGGTATATAACGACATATGACGCCAGTCTATTAACCGTCCCGCGGTACACAGCAACAGCACAGCTGGCATGGTACCACCGCGCGTCGTTTTGATGGACACTCGTCGTAAATAGTATAGGAGGCAGAGCGACAGCGCGTACATCCACCGCGCTACAAGGTTAACCTCGCGCTGCGTACAACGCCCTCGGTAAACCCGGACCCTCCCTCATCCACCACGCTCGCCCTATCACACCACACACACACCACACACACACACACACACAACACACACACACGACACGACACAGCAGCACACACACACATCACGCACACAGCAACAGACACACACATCACACACACATCACACACAGCCAGCACAGCAACAGACGCACCCACACACAGACACAGCACACACACACGACACACACCACACCACACACACACCGACGCAATCCGCCCCGCACGGTGCCGCGCGAGCTGGGCTGTCCTCGAGCTTCCTCTCCCGTTGCTCCCCTCCTCATACGCGCAGGACTCTCTCCACTCTGGGCTCACCCAACTTCGCGGGGGTCCGAATACTCCTCTGAAACCTTGGGGGGGAGGATTGCAGATAGCGGGAGCGTTTAAGGCTTAGCTTGTACAGCCGCATGGCTTCCCAGGTGTATATACGTATATATACGTGTGTACGTGCTAGTACTATAGCTAGGCTGGCGGTGGCCCGACGGCGCTCTAATGCCGTAATAATGACACCTCGTTAATGGCGAAAGTGCTTACGGCTTTGGCGCTGTTTGTTAATGCAAATACCCAATTGACACGCTGCTGCATGAGAGAGGAAGAGAGAGAGAGAGAGAGAGAGAGAGAGAGAGAGAGAGAGAGAGAGAGAGAGAGAGAGAGAGAGAGAGAGAGAGAGAGAGAGAGAGAGAGAGAGAGAGAGAGAGAGAGAGANTATATATAGCTTTCATTACGACATTCATGCCGAATTTCCAATACATCAAGCCTAGAAGTGAAGTCTTATACGCCTATCGGTATATGCAGATTTAGCTCAAACAGCAGGAATTACTCAAGAATTTCTCTGCCGGGTGGGCCGAACGGTAGATACCTCCCGCTTCTACCTGTTTCTATGGTTAAAAATAACAAATATATATATATATATACACACGTATATATATATATATATAATGCACATATATANGTGTGTGTGTGTGTGTGTGTGTGTGTGTGTGGTGTGATGTGATGTTGTGTGGTGTGGTGTGTGTGTGTGTGTCTCTCTCCCACGCACACACACAACAATCCCTCACTGTGGACTGCACTCACTGTCTCTTCCATTTCATTTTATTGTGTGCGTAATAGTAATGTACGTAAGCGGTTCGCTGTGAATTATCACGCGTGGGCGCCTTCGCTATTGTGCTAAATTATACCTGTCCAACATTTATGATGAAATGATATGATTGGTTGCATCTCAGCATGCTGCTCCTTCGTTTTTTTCCTGCATAATTACCTTGCAGATCTCAGCGAAGTTGAGTCAGGTGAAATACGACCATGTATAAATGTCCAGCAGCCTTGTATATAAATTGACGTTGAAGCTAAGTTACTAATTGCCGACTTGAATACAATTAGCTGCTGAATTTAATTCGTGTTCTCTTGATGGAAGTCTCCGCGACGTGTTGTACATGATAATGACACACAGGGGGCGCTTCGGCTTGTCAGAATGTGATGTGTGCAAATGCAACGCGTATATTCTACCTCGTCGTTATTACTCGAATATTTCTGACCCATTTTATCGTAAACGTGACCCTAGTTTAATCGTAGTTTGAGCGCGTTCGTTGAAGACCAACGCTTGAAAGAAAATCCACTGGCAAATAGGCGTCCCGTGATACCGGCACACACACCGTGTTAAACTCACGGCTAATGTCGTTGTCGGTTGACTGACTAGGTTGGCTCGCCACACTCGTACGCGCCGCCGTGACTGCTTGTTGATCTAACTCTTTGTTCGTCGGCAGATTGCTAGCTTTACTAAACACTCTAACGTCGGCCGATGCTATTGCGACCGTGGTCTGCGAGCACGGTGGCAGCACACGTGCAGTCTGTTCTGTTCCTAGCTCTGCGGGTGTTGTTGCAGTGCGGATGGCATATATACAATCTTTTGTGTTGTTGTATTGCTGACACATGCAGATTTCCTATCGCGATATCGTTGCTGGAACACCACTGGTGTGTGTGTGTGTGTGTGTGTGTGTGTGTGTGTGTGTGTGTGTGTGTGTGTGTGTGTGTGTGTG
>NW_014577770.1:4507-9218 GCF_000485595.1 Priapulus caudatus | reverse complement strand
AGAGATGTCGTGGCGTGCCGTGTGCGCGTGCTTACGTGCGTACGTACGTGTGTTTTTGTGCGTGCGTAAATTCGTGCCATGTTTCGATGGACAGTTCGTTTGTTGTTCGTGTGTACGTGTGTGTACTGTAGTATTGCCATATACATGCGTCCTTGTTTCGCGTGTCTTTATGCATCCCTATTTGCGTGTTCCCTGCGTCCTTCGCACCCTGGTATTAATTAGGAGTCCCTGTGCGCGTTAATGGCCGTGTGTATATGTGTGCTATATTGACCTCTCTGTCTCGTGGCCCATCGAGAGACATTGTAGGTCGCTAACCCCCTTCTCCGCACTGTTCTCTCTCTCTTCTCTCTCTCGTCTCAGAGCGTCTCTCTCTCCCATCTCTCTCTCCCTCCCCGCCTCTCTCTCTCTCTCCTCTCCTCTCTCTCTCTCGCTCCCTCCTCATCTCTCTTTCTCTCGTGTCTTTCTCGTCTGTCTCTCTCTCTCTGTTTCTCTCTCTATCTCTCCCTCTCTCTTTCTTCTCTCTCGTCTCTCCTCTCCTCCTCCTCTCTCTCTCTCTCATCTCTCTTTCTCCTCCTCGCTCTCCTCTCTCCTCGCACTCGCCTCCTCTCTCTCCCCTCCTCTCTCCTCCTCTCCCTCACTCGCGCCTCTTTCACCTCCCTCCCCTCCTCGTCTTCCTCGCGTCGCCCTCGCGACCCTCTCCATCCTCATCTCATGTCCTCCCCCCGCCCGGGCTCCTTCCTCATCTCTCTCCTCTCGGCCTCCTATCTCTCTCCTCTCTCTCTCTCCCGGTCCTCTCTCTCTCCCCTCCCCTCTCTCTCTCTCCCCCCGTCCTTCTCTCCCCCACTCTCTTCCTCCATCTCCCTCCCTCCCTCCTCACTCTTCTCTCCTCCTCCCTTCTCCTCCTGCCTCTCCCCTCTCGTCCCCGCCCCCGCAGTCGCCGTCCGTCCACACGACACGCCTCTCTCTCTCTCTCTTAATATATATATAGGCCTATATATATATTATATGTATTATATTATACGTATAAATATATATATATTTATTTATTTATTTATTTATACGTGTCAGTGTGTCAGTACCAACTCCGACTCGAATGAAACAACTTGAAAGACAAGAATGAAATGAAGAGCAGTGATGGTCAAGTCGTGGCCCCGCTGGCTTGAAGATTCTAAAACGTAACAGTCGCAGCGAAGCAGCCATTCGTGATTATTCCGTAAACCGGCTTACGTGCACAACGAACGCACGCACGTACCACACCACGACAACACACACACACCCAGACACACAGCACACACACACACCACACTCACCACCACACAACGTAACACTCACACACGACCAACACACACACACCAACACCACACACACACCACACACACCACACACACACACACACACACACACACACACACACACACACACACACATCAGACACATGTCCATCCCTTGGCGTTCTCCTTCCCTCGCTGCACCGATGATCATCGCTCTCGGTCAATCGTTGCCACGCTACTATACTACTCGGCCATACACGATCGAAGAGCAGCAATCCGCGCGCGTAGGAGTGTCGAGAGACGTCAGCGGCGGCAAAACACTGCCGCTAATTTATCTCGCACATAAATTAAGAGCGTCGATGAATAGCGCGCGAGTTCTTAGCGCCGCCAGGCGGTCGCTGCCGCGCATCGCGTCGCGCATACACATGGACATATCATGCAAATACGGGCCGCGGCGTACAATGGACGCACGCACGCATTGTCGTCATGCAAATCAGCACTAGTTTCTCTTTTTTTATCGGCGCGCAGAATCTGTCGCGGAGGGAATATCACTCGCGAAGGGAGTAGTTGAGATTTGGGTTAGCAACCTGGATCCATTGATAATAGGTGCGTGGATGGGGGGGGGGGGATGGTTCGGGTTCGTGCGCGGGCCGTTGCGGCTGGTTGGTTGGTGGGCTGACTGGCTGTGTCGGTGTGGTTCTTTAAACGCTTTCAACTGTGCGAGGCATGATATATTATCAGGGTGAATGGAAACAATTTTTATTTTAAAAATAATTTTTTCTATTTCTTCTTATTATTGTTGTCATTATTATTATTATTATTATTATTATTATTATTATCGTCGTCATCGTCATCATCATCATTGTTACTACACAACAAACGTTTTTAAACAGTGCTGTGAAATTACATGCAAATAAATTTATTTCTCAATCAGCATAAAGTTGTATAATTACTCGTTATATATGTAATACATATATATACATTATATTATATATAAATATATATTTCATATTGTCATACATAATGTCGATTATTTCACAAGGATTGCGTTTTTACGGCTCGAACACGCGCGCGGTGCACATGTATCCAAACTTCGTTATTAGATATTGTCTAGAAATCAATTACTACATGCATATCGATATGCACTCTACGTGTCCTTCTTCGTGCGTGCGTGTGTGTGCGCGTGCATGTTGGTGAGAGTAGGCGAGTGTGGGTGAGTGTGGGTTCGCGAGTGGTAGTGCAAATGCGTAAACTATTGCTGCCAAAAAAAGGAAATGATGGAGTACGGAGTAGAGATGTGGGTGGAGCAGTAGGTGGCGCACGGCCAAGTTCAAATATTTAGTGAAAGATATTTGCTAAACAGATGCACCAGTGTTCAGATAGGGTAGTTAGCAACAGACAAACGCGTCACTGTTTCTCTTAGCCATATGTATGTAACACACACACACGCACACGCACACGCACACGCACAAACGTAAAGCGCGCGCACACACGCACACATGTACGAACACACTCACACACACACGTAATATATTATTATTAATAGTATATATATATTTATATATTATATATATATATTATTATATTTATATATATTATAATTATTAGCAAGCGTGCGGTGCGGCGTGTGCCGCGCGTGTATGACCGTTAGTGCGCACGTCTGCGTGTGCGCTACGTGTCTCTGCGGGTATGTATCAGTCAGTTTTCATGTAACTACTGTTCGCGCGGATCTGCCTTTGTGTTCGGGAGCAGCGAAAAGCCAATTGGAAATAACTGTGTCACTACTACGCTGCAGATGCGCGCCATTGTGAAGGCGTGATGTTTATCTGTGTGGCGATGCTATACTAGCACAGGTGTGGCATAGAGCGTGTTACCGCATAGCCCGCACGAGTGTCGCGCCAACTAATACTAGCACAGGTGTGGCATACGCGTGTTACCGCATAGCCCGCACGAGTGCGCGCCAAAACGCTACAACTAGCCTCGGCGCACGTCGTCGAGTGAAAGCTTGGAACTGCATTAGATGTCGTGTTGCAAATAAATAATTTGCACCCGCATCTGTAGATATGCGCACGCACGTACGCATACGCAACGCGCACACAGAACATAGACACAGACGCACGCACGCACGCCACGCAGCCCCAACCCGCGACGCACACACGCACGCACGCACGACACACACACCCACACACACACACACCACACACACGCAACACACACACACACACACATCACACACACACACACGTATACGCCCACACGTACACATCCAGCAACACCAGTAGGCGGCAGAGGAAGCACACATAGAGACACGCGGTCGGTGCCTGCTCGCGCATCGGTCATGTGGACTGCTGCTGTGTTGGTGCGCTATCTCTGCACGTCACCCGCCTACACGATAGACGCGTTGTAAACATGATCGCTGGCGTTTACTCCTTTTGCGATTCACCTATCTGTCATGCTGACGCTCTCACACGCTGACATGATGCCGTGGCCTGGCAAATACCCGTACATATATGTATATATATATTATATATATATATATATATATATATGCAGCCAGCCTGGGAAACGCGCGAGTGGAGGCAGACCCACGGACGATTCATAAGTAGCTTATATTTAAATCCATCATCCATAACACCGCCGGACGTTGACTGGTGGCGTGTGTGTATACGCGCGCGCGTGCGTGCCCGTGCGCGTGTGCGTGTGCGTGTGCGTGTGAGTGTGCGTGTGAGTGCGTGCGTGCGTGTCTTTGCGTGTGCGTGCGCTCGTGTGTGCGTGCGCTCGTGTGTGCGTGCGCGCGTGTGTGTCCGTGTTTCCGTACGCTTGCGTGGCGCGCTCCCTCGGTGTTAGTCTGGTTAATAATTTAGAGTGCCAATAATTATTCGCATGTATATTCCCTAATTATTTACATAGAAGTTTAATATATGTCATAATATTTGACTCGGAAATTGTCTTTCTGTTGCGTGTGCGTGTGCGCGTGTAGTTTGCCACGCTGCGTATTGCAAGTATAATAAAAGCGATCTCATATACCGGATTATAAACCAGTCGTGGAATTGATAGGGAATCGGACGGTGGGTGAGTTTTTCAGGTGTATTTAAATTTTTGACAACCAAAGCACAACAGCACTGGTGAGACGTATTTTTATTTTTGACAGGAAGGATGAGATGCCGATATTATTTAATCTGGCTGCTTGTAGTTATTAACACGAAAATCATTCCTGCGGTTACGTGTGAGGATTACAATTATTTTAATAATATTAATAATAATAACAATAATAATAATAATAATAATAATAGTAAATTAGATTCATAAGTATTAACAAACTATTAATCATTATATATATATATACATATATATATATATACACGAATGTATACACGCACACGCACACACGCACATATATATATATATATATATATATATATATTACATTTTACATATAT
>NW_014577770.1:0-4497 GCF_000485595.1 Priapulus caudatus | reverse complement strand
ATATATATATATATATATATATATATATATTACATTTTACATATATTTTTTTTTAAATATAAAAAAGTAAGGTGTGACTTTGGTTATTACTGTGCGGCTTGCTTAAACCACACGGCGGGGGTCGCCGTCGTCCGCGTGCACGTAGCAGCGGTTTATACCGTATGTGCGATGCCGTGGGAATCTTTCTTGAGTCTGCCGGCGTATCTTTGAGAGACTCAGCGCGCGGAAATCCTCGGCAACCCGTTCGCTTAACTCCCTTCTCGCCGAGTATCGTCTGCTACGGTGGCAGCGTGTTTATACGCGCCTACACACGGCACAATAACGGATCCCCCCACTGATGTTAAGCGCGTCTACATGCTACACGTATTTCTCCTCCTGGTTCCGCCACCGTCTTTGATGCGTTTGAGTGAGGAGGTACCAAGCGATAAGCGAGGGCGGCTGTTGAGAGGGAGAGGGAGAGAGGCAGGCAGAGAGAGAGAGAGACAGAGAGAGAGACAGAGAGAGAGAGAGAGAGAGAGAGAGAGAGAGAAGGAGAGAGAAGCGTAAGAGAGAGCGGAGATGCCGCTGCGTATACTGGTGCCTGCTATAGGTGCTGATTGCACTGCGAGGTTATCACATACTAAGAAGTAACTAACGATGACCAAATCATCGGCGCTTCGCTCTCTGACACCGGCAAGAAAAACAAAAACACCGAGTATATATATTCGTCTGTCGTTGTTTTGGCGAATTTAACGCGAGTTGGGAACCGCTTAACCTACGATCAGATAAATGTTTAAATAATTTTAATAATGTTAATACATAATTAACCAATTAATTAATTAACTCTGTAGTTCCTGTTACAGTCTAGCGATAAAACTGTAAAGCGCCTGATACATCGTAGCAAATTCTTGCCGTGCTTATCAATCCAACATGAAATTGGTTCAATATTTGAGGTACGGGGAATAACCGAGTGGATTTCCACGTAAACGTAAAGTTTGACTTGATTCGGTGTAAAGGTAGAATATCGCTTTCATTCGAATGTATACTTCAAATTTCACTTCAGTCGACCGTGGACATACGATTTAACTTGCTTCGGTGTATACGTACAATTTCATTGGGTTCGGCGTATCCCAGTGCTACCTATGCGCAGCCAGCGTATGAGAAATCGCTGCTTTCGTTCGCCACCGTGCCACGGATTAAAATCATAACGATTTAAGCAAGAGCAGTTCGGTGAGCTCTCTGCTCGGAACTAAACTCGGAAAGACTCGCCCGACACCCCCCTATCCAGCTTACCCACGCCGTATGCATACAACACCGGCGCTAATCCCTCGTTACCTGGTCGCGGCGACGCCTATATCGGTGTTGGTGGGATTGATGATTGAGTGGATAGATGATGATCCGATGATTGATGATTGATGGGTGATGGATGAGGTGATAATTGGTGGTGATGAATTGATGAATGGTAAGGTGGCTGGCTGATGAACGAGATTGGCTAGGTGATGGTGTGGAAGATGGAGATGGTGATGGTGTGGTGGTGTGTGCATGATGATGATAATGGACGACGACGACGACGACGACGGCGACCGGCCACGACGACGAGCGAAGACTAACACTATGATGATCATAGTAGTGGTGGTGCTGCGATCCTAGGGGTTGTGGTGTCGCTGCTATGTTGGCGGCTAGTAGCGTGATAGGTTACGTCTGTATATCGTTCGCGTAGCTGAGGAGCCAGCGCATGCATTGTGGGCCCGCACGTGCTGTCAAATTACGCGAAAACAGATCCGTTATGTAATCAGATAAGCATGCCGACCAGAACCTGTTTTAACGGTATGAGTGTTGTTTACGGAACACGTGCATTGTATCTATAGTAGTCGGCTAATATGCGCATGAACGAGGCAAGATAACTGTAGCGCGCGTTCCCGAATTAATTTTTTGCCGATCGCCGCTGAATCTCACTATATTTGACTGCCACTGGCGACCACGGCAATAGCTGCTTGAATAACAGTAAAATTAATTTCAGTTTAAACATCCATGATTGTTTTTTTTTTCCACAAATATTTTCGTCGCCGGATATTTATCAGGCTTTAGTATATCAGGCGATCACACTGGTTATGACCGTCGGATAAATATATAATAAATAGAAGTTTTAGTTGTAAATTCTGATTAGCTTGTACGTTCGCAGGTTTTGCAGCGCGTGAGCACTAATGGTCGCTGTTGAACATACCATTTTTCAACATATAAATCAGTGGTTCACATGTAGAAACGAAACCTGCAACATACGCCTATCAACAAAACGCTACCGGTAGATTCCCTAGAGTAAATAGGAGGACACGGCTGCCAGCGATTAAGATAATAAAGCGATAGTATAGCGATTTTTAAAGCGCTATTTTTGTTAAAACACGCCACCTGAAATGATATGTTGTCGCGATTGCGAGATTACGTGACAGCCTTGTGCCCTATTGTAATTGAGTGTATCCATATATGCATAGCGGGTGCGTGACGCTACATGTGCGCGTGTCACGTTGTGCGTTGTGGTAACTCGTCGTGCGCAACACATGTGCGTGTCATGGCATTTCTGTGCCGTTGTGTATCACGTGTATTTTCTGTTGGAGTCAGTTGGGCGTGTCTTTGGGGAAATAATTTTTCATGGCGGGCTGTCAAAGCGAGAGCCGCCCTACGCGCTCTATTTAAGCTAAGCCGGGCAACCGTCTGGTTACAAGTAATCATTCTCTGGTACAAAAATTTTTCATGTCGTTTACTTAGGGTCGGTTGTTCTAGTACGGTTTACGTCTGTTTGGCAGATTTTCCCCCAAATTTTTGACGCAGTTCCTTTTTAATTTGAGGAAAATATTGAATGTAGTTATTTGATTAACGTGTTGTCCATATATAAACGCAAATGTCAATGATAAAATGTATTTATTACTTGATGACTTCTGTGAATATTATTATAATTTATTTGATTATATTAAATTCAATTATTGATTTTATATGATGCTATAGATTTATTTTAGCCTATAATATTTCTTCCGGCTACAGACTTTAATATTAAAGTTAAGATTATGGGTGTGTGTTTATCGTGTCTAGAATCTAAACTAATATTTAAAAAATCCTAAACGCTGAAGGTTCACGATTTTAACGCGTCTAGTGACTAGTCTTAGTCATACAAAAGAAACAGTTCAACCAGAGTAAAATAATTTTAATTTATTATTCAATTTTTAAAACATCGAAGTTTCACGCAGTATATCAATAATCATCGTCGGTATTGTATAAGTAACCACATTCGTTTTCTTTAATATTATGTGGGATAAACCAGATGACTCAAACAAAAACCGTATGAATTACCTGGACAGGACGTGGCGGTAAAGAATTACTAATTGAACTTCTCTCTGGTAAAAAGTCGTTAGAACTCAGCGTGGCCGTACGTCTTGGATTTCACGTTCGATTAGGAAGCGATAAAAAATCCGCAGCGAGAAGCGGGGGCTGTTAATGGGGTTAATTACTTACCCGGGCCATTAAGAGAGTTTCGTTAAAACGCCAACGAGGATGGGTGGGGGAGCGGCTCCACATGAAAATACAGTGGATGGGCCCGTCTCCGCAAGAAAATACAAGTGTTGATAGGTATCGCCAGCATTACCATTGCGGTTCTGAGCTAGATATACATTTACATATCTATGTATCTGTGGTTCAATGTCTGCGTGAAAACACGACCAGAAATAGGTGGCACCACCTCCGCGTGTGTATCGTTATTGATCGTTCCATGTTGACACTTGCAAAGTTCCGCCCTGCCTACTCATTTTTCCTGCTTCTCCCTTTATCATGCAATTACATTAATTAATAAAATGAATATACATGAAGATTTGATATATGTTCACGATTTAAAGTACTGAAAAACAAAGATAAAAGCTGTTGCTAAGATCAAATTATTTCAGGCAGTCTTTTGCTGGTAAAAATACCCATCGAAATTATCGTCGTTTCCGATTGGCTCGTGCCACGCAGGAGTTGCTGTTAAAAGTGCAAAACGCTTCTAAATATACTTATAGGCATTTTAACATGCGCAGCCCTAGTCTCTCAATACGTTTACACAAAACGTCTGAGCGTCGTTCTCTCGTGAGGTTCAACCATGTTGATATATATATATATATATTCTTTATGTAACTACAGTGTCAGTGTCAGTACCCGCGGGTAAACAAATACGGATAATAGTATTACGTCACCAGCGTTACTGTAGCGTTAGCAGTCGGCGGCCATGTTTGTAGCATAGCCGGTCAAGTGCATATAGCCCGGGGTAAATTAAATACAGATAGATGAGAACGCTCGTATATGCTGTCTGTAGTCGTTTTGCTTCGTGTGTGTCCCCCGTAAGAAGCTATCATAATAAAGTAGGAGGTGCAGACCGGGAACCGGCAGAAAAATATGGCTAGCAGCGGGTACACTCACCTGCCAGTACACGATAGTGTCCAACCAATCAGGTGATTTGATTTGCAGAAACACGCTTTATAAGTTATATATATATATATA
>NW_014577769.1:160845-163345 GCF_000485595.1 Priapulus caudatus | reverse complement strand
ACGCACGCACGCACACACACACAACACACACACACACCATACACACAGCAATATTATATATATAAGTATTATATTATAAAACCACACCACCACGCCGCGCGACGCACCACGCACACGGCACACGCTCAACGGCACCATACAACCCGCGCTTGGATGATACTATATAAAGCGTCGTAACATAAAAGACTTCCCGCGACTTCGACACGCACACGCACACGCACACTAACACGCACACGGCACACGGCATACCACACACACACGCGGCGCATGCGGCACGCACACACACACATACGCACGCACACGCGCGCACGCCACACACGCACACGCACACGCTACCACGCACACGCACACTCAGCACGCAAAACGGCACCACGCACACGCACCAGCACACGCACACGCACGCACGGCGCACCTGCGCACGCACACGCACGCGCACGCACGCACGCAACACACACACATACGCACGCACAACCGGGCGCGCACGCACACACACGCACACGCACACGCACACGCACACGCGCACTGCGCACGCACACGCACACGCACGCCACGCACGCACGCACGCACGCACCACACACACACACACACACACACACACACACACACACACATTATTATATTAGTATAAAGTATATATATAAACACACCACACGCGCGGACGCACACGCACACGCACACGCACGCACATACAACCCGCGTTGGCATGATAACTTTAGCGTCGTACATAAACGACTTCCCGCGTAGGCCTATATTCAGTTACACGTACGTCAATATACATGAGTTCGGGATTCGACAAAAGCTCGGTGGCGATGTTTGCTATCTTCTTCTCTCCACCAGACAGGCCGCCTGTGAGTTGATCTCCAATACCTGTGTATCAGAAGATGATTGAATAATTTCATCGGATCTCTATAGTTAACATGCTAGTAAAGTTTATCTTAGTTAGATGCAAATTATGTTAAAAAGAACTTACACTGACGAAATTTTTGTCCATCTTTCCCATAGACTTCCTCAGGTCTGATGTTTCAGTGTTGCTATCTACCTGGAAACACCAGACCTGAGGAAGTCTATCGGAGAGATGGACGAAAATTTCGTCAGTGTAAGTTATTTTTAACTTAAATTGGATCTAACTGAGATAAACTTTATTAGCTTTGTATCAGAAAAATGTGACAGCAGATGTAGGTGCAGCGCAATACAAAGTCAGCACAGTTATTATAATACCAGGATAATTATTATTCACTCCTGCTAATACGTAGGTATAGGTATATATAGTACGAATAATACAGGGACAGTTCAGCTTATTGTTGATACAGAGATGGTTGCAATATATACGATTTTAGCATATGTGCCACTATAGATGGCGTGCATGTCAGACAAGGTGCTAGTCAATTTAAATGTTACAGCAAACAATTAAAGTTATAATACAACAATAAAAATTACAAGATAGATATAATAAGAAAAGGACGTGGAAAATGTAGCAGTGCATGGTAGTAATAGTAGTGGTAGTCGTCGTCGTCGTGTTGTGGTTGTTGTTGTTGTTGTTGTTGTTGTTGTTGTTGTTGTTGTTGTTGCTGACGAAACGGAAGAAGAAGAATACGAAGAAGAAACTGAGGAACAAGAACGAGACAAGTCAGTGCGCCATTAAAACAGCACTTACGAACATCGAGGCACTTGCGAAGGTCTAGAGTCGCCACTATTTCGTCGACTCTGCGAATTTTCTCCTCGTATCTCATCGTGTCAGGAAGTCGGAGTAAGGCCATAAACTGAAATCCAACATGGCGACATCGATAAAAGCTTCATCACCCCGTCCCGTAAACCCAAACGCTACCTGACTAGTAATTCACTTACGTCGGCGAGCGACTGAGTCTCAAGAGTACGTGGATGCGGTCATCACGCGGTAGAGAGCAAACGTGACTAGTTACTGAATGGGAAAACTCGAAAAAATTCTAAGCTCAAAAATGGAAAAATGAGAAAAGCTCGAGAAGCTGTAATCGCTAAACAGCTTGTGTCTAGGGAGTACTGTGTTTCACATCGAATGTCTTTCGCAGGCGTACGCCCGAATGAATACGGTTGTATTAAAATGGAAATCACCACAGAGGGTGATATTTAACACCGTTACATGTCAGAGAAGTGCGTGAAATCGAACTACGAGAGCGCGGGACGTGTAGAGTCATATTTTAATTTTTAGCTTTCTTCTCTCCCCCTCCCCTTCCTCCTCCCCTCCTCTGCTTCCATACCCTCCGCTCCCATCATATCCCATTTTTCTCCTTTCTTCTCCCACCGCTGCCGTTCCCGCCCTTTCGCTCTCCTACCCCCTCCCGTCCTCTATCCTCCCGTCCAATTCCCCTATCTCCTCCCCCTCTCTCGCCTACCCCTATTTCATCCCCCTCCTTCTCCTACCCCTCGCCTATCTCTTCCTTCACACGACGGAATGTCTTGCATCGAGGACGACGTTTTCCCGACTACAAGTGGCAACGTCGTCAGCGATGTAACCGAACTATAG
>NW_014577769.1:156661-160115 GCF_000485595.1 Priapulus caudatus | reverse complement strand
CACACACACACACACACACACACACACACGCGCGCGCGCGCGCGCGCACGCACCGTGAGCGTTTGTCGTAAGGTGAGATTCGTGAAGAAAATATCCTGCTGGAGAATGTAGACGATCTTCCGCTTGAGCGTCTTATTCAACACGTGGCCGTCAAGGAAGATACTTCCGCGTTCGATCTGCGATATCCTTCCAGCAAGAACGTTTAGCAATGACGTCTTACCGGATCCTGCACGCAAAACAAACAAAAAACAAAATAAAAACACGGATGATGCAATCACCTTCGCTTTGTTTTGCTCGTTTGATATCGGTTCTGTGTGTGGTGATGCACGCTCATGGAATTACCCGTGTAATAACCGCCTTAATCAATAACACAAGATTTAACTCTAATATTTAGCCAACAGGCCAAAATTTATGGATAGCTTTCGCGTGGTTAGGTTTAATTGTTAATTGTTATCGATGTGGAAATAATGTAGGAATACTTTTTCTTTAAAATTTGCAGACAACAGAAATCGTAAAATTGTGTGAAGGAACATGAAAGGCTCCCTAAGCTTCCATGACTGTCTTGAAAATCAATACAATGCTGTGTAATTGACCAAAACCCTGAAACGTATCTCAATTTGACTTACGTTAATTAGAGCTTAAAGTTAATTAAATTCCAAATGCGTTACAATTCTTCTGGTACATGTATGTTCGTTCGCTGATACGTGCTGGCGCATCCCCGTGTGTTTAAACATCGCGACACATGCAGATATAATTTAGCGATATTTCCAGACAGGGATTCTCCATAAACTAAATGGATCAAAGGCGCCCATAATTTACGCCTGGAGATTTCTTCTCTCGTAATAATGGTTCAGGGTATTAGGCTGTTGAGCCAATATATCTTAGTACTGAATAATCTGAATAGCTACTCACTGCTCTACTTTCTCATTCGTGATCACTAGTATATATATATATCATAAACAGCTTTAATAGAGTGAGTAGGCCTACACTTCCTTGAGGATGATGTTACAAAACACGCAGCAGGCATGCATAGCAAATGTCGTATCTATTCTATTTGTTTTCCGGTGCAGCCACGAACCGTTAGTAAAATTAGCCATGTATCACTGGTGATGGCTAATGACATCCACCGCTCACACACACACGCGCGCGCACACTGCGCGCACACGCACACGCACACGCACAAGCACACGCACACGCACACGCACACGCACACGCATACACACACACACACCATAAACTTTTCCACACAAAAAATGATTGTATAAATTTAATAATTACGTAATTTATAAATAGATACCCACGATGTTTAAATGCACGTAGTTGTAGGACAGATTAATCATGACGGAGGCGTGTGAGGCTTGAAATAAAAGCAAGAATGTATATGACGTGTGTAACTGCCGCACGTGGACTTAGATCGCTTAGCAACAAAGTAAAAATGCAGGACTTGTAACCGCGGGAGGCATATGTAGGCCTTATGAATGTAAGGTGCATGTGTAGGCTTTATAACTACCGCTACCATGTGTAGGCCTTGTAACTATTACGTGCATGTGTAGGCCTTATAAACATTGCGCGCATGTATACATTGTGTGCAAGTGTAGGTCTTATAACACGAGCCCGAACACGACTGCCTCATATTGACATCGAGTATCTGTATGTAGGCCTTATAGCACTATACGTAGGCAATGTATGTAGGCCTATACGTAGCACATGTAGGCCTTATAGCCAATTGGTTTACATTCTCTCCTGGTGGTAATTATAACAGTAGTATGTATGGCTCGCATAATGACAGCGCGTATGCGGAACACAACTACATAAATATAAAACACATAAAAAACGACAGAATCCGCGAAACTCACGCAAACACGTTCTCATTCTTTTCGTTGAACTGCACTAACAAACCTCTCTCTCTGATTATTACCGTTAGCTAATCCTACTTCGAGTTTTTGATACCGCTGCCTCGACGGTTGCCGCTCTGTGGCGCCACCCTCGTCACAAAGAAAGTGAACTAGTTACTATACAGCCGTGATAACACATCCTTGTCAAAAACGCTTCGTGTCTAAGTGCTGCGATTATCACAGATGAAAGACAGAGAGACTATAGTGGCAGTTATAATAATAATTGCGGTTGTTATGGTAACTCACCGGTCGGTCCCATGATGGCCAGCATCTCACCCGGTCGACAGAATCCACTCACTCCGTTCAGAATCGTCTGCTGGCTCAGACTCAGCGTCACGTCCCTGAATAGCAGCTCCATGTCTCTGCGTCACATACGCTGCGTCACGTACGCTGCGTCACGTACGCTGCGTCACGCACGCTGCGTCACGTATGTTGCGTCACGCACGCTGCGTCACGTATGTTGCGTCACGTACGCTGCGTCACATACGCTGCGTCACGTATGTTGCGTCACGTACGCTGCGTCACATACGCTGCGTCACGTATGATGCGTCACGTATGCTGCGTCGCACACGCTGCCGCTTTCTCTCTCTCTCTCTCTCCCTCTTCCTCTCTCTCTCCTCTCTCTCTCCCTCTCGCTGAAGCAGTTCGCTTCCTTGGAATGTGATCGCCAGGAGCAGCAGTAAGAGATTTAAGTGTTAAATGCACACGCACGCACGCCCGCACGCACGCAAGCACTCACGAACAATATTAGCTAGAGTTCTTTCAAGCTTCACTGTCGGCGGCTTTCATCGTACATCGTCGGGCTTGCCCATCGCAGACGTCATCGTGACGTGTGGCTGCAGTCGCTTCATTGTGCTGTCTCCTTCGCAGACGATCTCTAACGACGAAATTCACATCAACGCTGGGGGATATGAGTCTACCGCGCGTGCGCCGTACGTCTTGCTAGCGATGATTCCTCCCTCTCTCTTAGAGTGGCATCCCGTTAGTGGACATGGCTTCAGTGTGTCTTGTGGTATCGCTTCTCCGCCGATAACAGATCTTTGCGTTCGGCTGAAACATCTAGCCAGAGAGAAATAAATGATTAAAGCGGAATTATTTAAATAATTTCGCGCGACTTCCTCCCGCCAAATAAAACCAAAGCTAGACGCTGTGAGCGCGGTTGTACGCTGCTTGCTGCTTGCTGCTTGCTTAAGGCGCTATTTGCTTCTTACGGAGTTGTTTTTGATTGCATTAAGACATATTATACTACATTAAAATAATGAGGCTAAATATATATATATATATATAGCGTTCGTTTTCGCTTTCTCTCTCGTCAGTTGAGGTTTGCTTATAGTGTGACGGAGCTGGTTTCAGGCTAGTTCATTAATTACTGTCAGTTCAGGCGTGAAGCCGTATGGGCGTGGGATCAACGTTGCGCCGGCGGCCGCCTGTGCGTCCCGCGCCGTCTATCATACTTCATATAGATTGGGTCGAGGTTTGGCGTTGCTGGCGTGGTCTGCGTCCCCTACTACTGGGTCAGACGCGCCCCATCGCCGCACACGTTCGTCTTCTTCACGGCC
>NW_014577769.1:154346-156651 GCF_000485595.1 Priapulus caudatus | reverse complement strand
TGTTTGTGTGTGTGTGTGTGTGTGTGCGTGTGTGTGTGAGTGTGTGTGTGTGTGTGTGTGTGTGTGTGTGTGTGTGTGTCTGTGTTTATCTTGGACAATGTATAAGAGGTACATCGCTTATATTCGTTGCTCTAATAATAAGATTTATATCATAACATGCACTAACTAGCGATATCGAACGTGCATGCATCCATGATCAATATATTGATGTCAATTAGGGCATCTCGCACGGATAATTCGTTTCCAATGGCTTTCACTGCGTGCGGCAGTGATTCGCAGATGAATGCAAGTATGATTATATCATGTTTGACATCGCGAGCCGTGTCGAATGTAAAGAGTCGGTAATCATACTGTTCAGACCTGCGGGAAACCACACACTATACACACCACTGCATGCTTATTATATATATATACATATATATAGACTCCTGATATATATATATAGCGTTCGTTTTCGCTTTCTCTCTCGTCAGTTGAGGTTTGCTTATAGTGCGACGGAGCTGGTTTCAGGCTAGTTCATTAATTACTGTCAGTTCAGGCGTAACGCCGTATGGGCGTGGGATCAACGTTGCGCCGGCGGCCGCCTGTGCATCCCGCGCCGTCTATCATACTTCATAGATTGGCTCGAGGTTTGGCGTTGCTGGCGTGGTCGGCGTCCCCTACTACTGGGTCAGACGCGCCCCACCGCCGCACACGTTCGTTTTCTTCACGGCCATCCCTGCCGTCCCGTATTACGTCGAGCGGTTGGACGACTGGGACGAAGACGACTCCGACGAGCCACGGGATGAGGGTTATGCGTCGCCGGCAGAACACGGCTGAGCGCCGACGAACGACGGAGCGCTGCCTGAGGACTGCACGCGCCGCCCCGTGCGCGCCATGACTTGAGAGGGGGTAGCGTGAGCCACCCCCTCCCCTCCCCGCCCCGCTCCGCCCTGCCAGGCACGATGGAACGGCTGCATCGTGCAGCAGGCGGACCAGCCATCACCAAGTGACGCACCCCGCCACATCCACGGCCACGACCAAGTCAAGTTACGGCACCACGGAGATCTAACGCGTTCAACCTATTATATATGTGGTGATGGGTATTTTCTTAGATTAGTTAGAACAGGTTGGGTAGCTGGGATAGAGTATTGTATTATGTAACGAGTCTCAAGCGATATAGAGGGGGTAAGGTGAAGGTGAAGGGACTCGTAGCTAAGGACTTTTTGTTAAGGCTCGCGCAGAGATCTCATTGTAAGCGCCAGATGCCACGCGCGACGGCATACGCGCGAATATTATTCATATATTGGGTTTTAACGTATACGCTTCTCGTCCACTAGAGCAGCCAAAATAACGTGCCACACCCGCCCGCGGTAAACGTTAATTAAATCTTCATGGGTGATACTGCGTCACGCACCTGCACTCTATCTCGCCATTCTTTGATCGGAGCGATCAACAGTTTCATTTAGGGGAGAGTGGTGTAACGGAGCTGGTTTCAGGCTAGCTCATTAATTACTGTCAGTTCAGGCGCGAAGCCGTGCGGGTCGCGTTGGCGACAAGCCAGCGGGAAATATACGAGATATTTGGTGCGCGGGATGCAGCGTGTGGGTAATAATAGAAGCAATAAGGTAGCTAACGACGTCAACAGAGAAGCCGGAGTGCGGGATAAAATATTATAACCCGCAGCCGGCGCACGTCGTGACCGGGTAGGTCGAACAACAAGTTCGGCTATATTTAAGAGCGCCGCGATAGGGAGCAGGGGGCACTCCCTTTCCATTTGTTTGACTATCACCTACGCTTTGTTGTACACACCCGTCTTTACGCTTCTGCTCTTTACTCACTGTTGCATTATGAACAATATAACTGTTTGTGGTCACGTTACGTTACTAGTTCGTGTTTGCTTCTTGTCTCACGCTGTTGCTGCTCCTTACTCCTACGGCCTTACACCCGCGAAGTACGAGGTTACAATAGCATTACTCTTTCGTCTACATACGCACAACGCCGTACTACCAGTTACCTGTAAACACTACACAGACATTAGCAACAAACAAACGACCAACGAAAACGTCGCATATAACGACAGAGAACACTGACGGATGGCTAAGGCATTGGTAGAGTATTACGGGAGGTGGCATATAGATATGTTTGGAAGAAGTTAGGTTACCAGTGTACTGCTATCACCATGGTTACGTTACCATAGCTACGTGACTGTGTACTGCTATCACCATGGTTACGTTATCATAGCTACGTGACTGTGTACTGCTATCACCATGGTTACGTTATCATAGCTACGTGACTGTGTACTGCTATCACCATGGTTACGTTA
>NW_014577769.1:150730-153089 GCF_000485595.1 Priapulus caudatus | reverse complement strand
ACACACACACACACACACACACACCCACACACACACACACACACACACACACACACACACAACACACACACACGCGCGCGCGCACACACACAACCACGCAGTAAAGCATCACCTAAATATTAACTTCAATAATTTATCAACCGTGAGATATCAGCCTTTAGCGAGCGGGCAGGTGCGTGGAGGACGTCGATGGCAGATGCGTGCACTGATGCCGCAAGAGATTTCGCCACTGCGCAATAGTCAGCGAACAGCTCCGGATATTTCATCTCGCATCTGACGGCGCGATGTGCGGTCTAGCTTGCTCGTAAGGAAACCGACGCAATAACAGCTGGAGATAAGGCAACGGTAATAAATGTGAACATTATTTGAAGCGGCCAAAGCGGATGACGTCCTTCTTCATTCGAATGTGCGCGTTCAATCACATAAACTATACTATAAACCCTTTGTTAGCGCGCGTTTTCAGTCGAGTCTGCACCGACGTTATTAACGAGTGCACTAGCGTGCCCTAATAGGTACTATCACAGTATGAGCTTGAGATGGGATATCTCACCCGAGTCATAGATATCGCATATTTTTTCTTTTCTTTTTTTAATTTTTTTGTATTTTTTAAACTTTTTATTGCAGAAAAAACATTTCAGTTCAAATAGTAATTCAATATAAATATATTATTTTTTTTATTAATTAATTTTATGAGTATTAATTAGCCAAAAACTGTAAAGGTGACCTTTGACCTTGTAATTAAGGAAAATCATTGGATTAAAAAGTAGTGCGAGATAAACCCATCTCGGGGTCTGCAAGTTATCCCGAGGATTTATTTCGGTGGCTATCTCGGGGGATATCTCATATACCTAGTATGCGAGAAATTAAAAAAAAAATTATGTATCGAGTCAGGTGACCTAGCGTGCAACGATATTGATGGTCCAGTGGTTCGTTGGCTGCTAATAAATCTGATTGGCTTGTAAAGATTAGTCAGAAGATTTTGCGTGAAAGAACGCACGTATTCGCGAAGATTACAGTCGAGTGTCTGCATTGACGTTTGTATGAAGGCGTAGGGCTGATGAGCTGATGTTGCGTGAAAAGACGCCATAATAATAAGAAACCGAAAAAATTGACGGACTGAAATTCGTTGAATATATTACACACGTGTACATGACAGACGTCGACTGCAATTCTTCTACATCGGCCTGTTTCCCGAGTATCATGTTTTTCTTTCATCGTCCTCCTCTGCTACATTATCCGATTCTCCCTTACTCTCTTCCACTGCCCCACACACATTCCATCACTCCTTTTCATCGTTCTCCTCCCCCACCCCTCTTATCTGTCACCTGTGACCCTCCTCACCCTTCTCCGCCACGCCTCCCCTTACCCTTTAATTCACCCATGTCATTATCTTCATCCGCTATTCCAATCCCTACTCAGATAAAATCATTAACGCTTCTTACTTGCAATCCCTACTTGTAACACATATATATACATGCTTATCCGAGCACCTTATCCAGTTGCGTTGGCAGCCATATACGACTACAATCCCGAGCGTGCGCTATATTGAGCTACATGTTTTGTCACTCGATAAAATATAACTCGACATTGTTTGTGACTCAATAAAAGTAGCCAATGCAGACGCTGTGCTATTCCTAACCTGTCATCGTGAAACCCTCATGTGTATGTATACCACAGCTGCACATATACACTTGAGCAACCAGAATAGAACATGATTGCGTTCTCGTGTACTGGACGCGTGCGTGTGAGCGTTCGCGAAGTGTGTCCGACTCAGGTGACGGCAATGCACGCCACAATACACGGCGATAGTAATTAAAGGTACGGCAGTACTAACTAAAGGTAGACCCGTTTACCTCCTTGGGCTGAGGTGAGTCTGTGATTGTCCGACACCAAGTTTATGAAACGTACACTGTTTGCTGGGTGTACAGATGCGTAAGGAAGATGAATTTTGCCAGCTTCATCTATAGTGCTCGAAGCATCTGATCTTTCCCTGTAAGGTAACCTGAATTTGATACATCCCGAAGGTGACCGAGCACTCTATGACGTATGTAATTCTCTGGTGGCAAATGTCTTTGACACTAGACTTGACAGGCGATATAGACATATATATACCGAGTGACGTGCGAGAGGGTCTTTGTTTGCATTATATCAAGGGCCAATAAATTATTAGCTCTTGATTATATGCATTTGCGTGTCCTTTTATGTGTATGTTTGTGTGCGTGCTCGTACGTGTGCTTTTATTTGTATGCGCGCGCGCGCGTGTGTGTGTGTGTGTGTGTGCATGTGTGTGTGTGTGTGTGTGTGTGTGTGTGTGTGTGTGTGTGTGTGTGTGTGTGTGTGTGTGTGTGTGTGTGTGTGT
>NW_014577769.1:149000-150570 GCF_000485595.1 Priapulus caudatus | reverse complement strand
ACCCATCTCGGGGTCTGCAAGTTATCCCGAAGATTTATTTCGGTGGCTATCTCGGGGGATATCTCATACCTAGTATGCGAGAAATTAAAATCTTTTCCATGTATCGAGTCAGGTGACCTAGCGTGCAACGATATTGATGGTCCAGTGGTTCGTTGGCTGCTAATAAATCTGATTGGCTTGTAAAGATTAGTCAGAAGATTTTGCGTTAAAGAATGCACGTATTCGCGAAGATTACATGCATTGACGTTTGCATTGAAGATTGCATGCAAGTATGCATTGACGTTTGTATGAAGGCGCAGGGCTAATGAGCTGATGTTGCGTGAAAAGACGCCATATAAGAAACCGAAAAAATTGACGGACTGATTTTCGTTGAATATATTGCACACGTGTACGTGACAGACGCCAACTGCAATCCTTCTACATCGGCCTGTTTCCCAGGTATCATGTTTTTCTTTCATCGTCCTCCTCTGCTACATGATCCGATTCTCCCTTACTCTCTTCCACTGCCCCACGCACATTCCATCACTCCTTTTCATCGTTCTCCTCCACCACCCCTTTTAGCTGTCACCTGTGACCCTCCTCACCCTTCTCCGCCACGCCTCCCCTTACCCTTTAATTCACCCATGGCATTATCTTCATCAGCTATTCCAATCCCTACTCAGATAAAGTCATTAACGCTTCTTACTTGCAATCCCTACTTGTAACACATATATATACATGCTTATCCGAGCACCTTATCCAGTTGCGTTGGCAGCCATATACGACTACAATCCCGAGCGTGCGCTATATTGAGCTACATGTTTTGTGACTCGATAAAATATAACTCGACATTGTTTGTGACTCAATAAAAGTAGCCAATGCAGACGCTGTGCTATTCCTAACCTGTCATCGTGAAACCCCCATGTGTATGTATACCGCAGCTGCACATATACACTTGAGCAACAAGAATAGAACATGATTGCGTTCTCGTGTACTGGACGCGTGCGTGTGAGCGTTCGCGAAGCGTGTCCGACTCAGGTGACGGCAATGCACGCCAACGATACACGGCGATAGTAATTAAAGGTACGGCAGTACTAACTAAAGGTAGACCCGTTATACCTCCTCGGGGTGAGGTGAGTCTGTGATTGTCCGACACCAAGTTTATGAAACGTACACTGTTTGCTGGGTGTACAGATGCGTAAGGAAGATGAATTTCGCCAGCTTCATCTATAGTGCGCGAAGCATCTGATATTTCCCTGTAAGGTGACCTGAATTTGATACACCCCGAAGGTGACCGAGCACTCTATGACGTATGTAATTCTCTGGTGGCAAATGTCTATGGCACGAGACTTGACAGGCGATCTAGACATATATATCGAGTGGCGTGCGAGAGGGTCTTTGTTTGCATTATATGAAGAGCTAATAAATTATTAGCTCTTGATTATATGCGTTTGCGTGTCCTTTTATGTGTATGTTTGTGTGCGTGCTCGTACGTGTGATTTTGTGTATGCGCGCGCGCGTGTGTGTGTGTGTGTGTGTGCATGTGAGTGTGTGTGTGTGTGTGTGTGTGTGTGTGTGTGTGTGTGTGTGT
>NW_014577769.1:145802-148532 GCF_000485595.1 Priapulus caudatus | reverse complement strand
CTGATGCTGATGCTGATGCTGATGCTGATGCTGATGCTGATGCTGATGCTGATGCTGATGCTGATTCTTAGCCTCTATCTATATATCTATATATGTTCAGACGGGAGCAACTGGAGCTGATGTTTCCTATAGGGTCTAAGGCTATACTTATGCTAGCGCTAATTCTGGTATGCTGCTTCTGACGCTGCCTCATTCACATCTCACACCATGTCGTTACAAATATCGTAGCCCCTTTCGCGTCAATACTAATAATTGCGCTATTACACATCTCAAACGCTACAAGAGAGAAATCGTTATTCACTCAGCTATAGCGCTGTGCCTCGCCGATGCTAAAGGTATTCACCAATAATGATAATTCGACTATTAGCGAAATGCCAGCGAATGGTCATGTATTTTCATGTGCGTATTGATATGAGTCGGTCTATCCAGCTATCCCCCTACACATATCTACATGGCAACCCTGGTTTCTCTCTGGCACGTATATCTATGTGTTAACCCGATGGATTAAATAGACGACGACGTCACTAATTTTCTATGGTGTACATTTGCAAAATTACTAACGGCGCTAATTGTATTCTCAAATTCGTACCTGATAAGATTGTTTTTTAACTAGTTAAAAATCCAAAAAATCTGGACGATTTTATATATCGATAATGACATTAAATACTTGCTATGGGCTATGTATGTGACACGAGGGTTTATTCACATCGAACGAAATAGCAAAATGAGAAGTATAATGCAGCCATTTAACCATAAAAAGCGAACAGAATTAACTTTTTGGGAAAAAGTGGACATATTTTTTTTTTAACTTTTACTATTTACGGTGACGTAATCACTTTAACTACTCTCTATAACACATGTAGCGGTGGACTGTCGCGAACGCGTCTGCTGCAACAACCTGCGTACTACCTGTACGTTGGTATAGTTACCTGCGTGACTAGCCTGTGATCTGCACCAAGATGGCTGCTACCCAGTGTCTGCACTGATCTCTACTCTAATAAGATTACGTATAGTGTTCGTATATAATATATCGCATATAGTTATATATTATATAAGTGCTAGTATATAATAGATCGTATATAGTTGTATATTATATAAGTGCTAGTATATAATAGATCGTATATAGTTGTATATTATATAAGTGTTCGTATATAATATATAGTATATAGTTATATATTATACAAGTGTTAGTATATAATATATAGTACGCCTATGTCCGGGGTACCCTGCAAGCTAGGGCGTCGTACAATTTTTTACAAGCGCCATAGCAATAGACTTTTATCGCATGAATCTACACACGGGTACCCCCGCTCCAGTTTAAATACGTGTTTGAATTAGAATATCAGTTATTTAGTTAATTACTGCGCATGCGCGAACCCACATTTTGGCCTGTGGAATATAGGTAAAATCCTATAATATTTGCTAATGTGGCAGGCGGCCATATCTTGGGTTGCACATGCCCAGTATCTGTTAAAATGACGAGTTTTTCGGCGAATATATACACGTACATGTATCTGAGAGAATGCTGCCAGAAATACTATTTCAGAGGTACCCTGCAAGCTAGAGCGTCGTACCATCTTTTACAATGGCGATAGCAATAGACCTTTATCCCATAAAGCTACACACGGGTACTCCCGCTCCAGTTTAAATACGTTTTTGAATCAAAATATCAGTTATTTAGTGAGTTACTGCGCATGCGCGAACCCGCATTTTAGCCTGTGGAACATAGATAAAATTCTATAATATTTGCTAAAGTGGCAGACGGCCATATCCTGGGTTGCATATGTCCAGTATCTGTTAAAATGACGAGGTTTTCGGCGAATATATGCACGCACATGTATCTGAGAGAATGCTTCTAAAGGCACTATGCCCGAGGTACCGTGCAAGCTAGGGCGTCGTACCATCTTTTACAAAATCCATAGCAATAGACTGTTATCCCATAAATCTACACACGGGTAGGCCCTATATAGTTATATGTTATATAAGTGTTAGTATATAATATATAGTATATAGTTATATATCATATACGTGTTAGTATACATAGATCATTCCTGTACCCGGTATGTGTTGTGTACGAGTAAACGAAATACGATAATACCGAGATGATATTGCGTCCGCCATGGCCCAGAAAGCTTTATGCGAGGTAAATATAATTGCCTAACTTGCCACTGCGTCAGATATCTACGGTAGACGCAGGAGCATGCACTGATGCGTGACAGACTAAGCTTTGAATCGGGAAGCCCTAAATAAGCGGATGAGTTTACTATGATTAGTTGCTCCGCGCGCTGAATGATGAAAGAGAGTCCGATACCGATATCAGCAATTGAATATTGTTTGTGTGGCACGACAGGACTCGGTATTAGTAATCAGTAGCTTCGTGACTCTCCTATGGGGTGACATCGAGCAGCGAGCATGCGTGATAGGAGTTGTGTGGCAGATGCTACTAATGACTCAACGCTTCGGCGATAAGTGGCTTTTCGTTATCTTGATGATGTGAACGTCTTATTTCCCGCAGAGTGTCAAGCCGTAAGGGCCTATAACCGTTATGTGGATTTGCTAAGAAGATATAAGAGATATGTGTCGCGCATGCGCCGTAAACAAAAATGTACACGTATTGCTAGCATATATAATACTAGACTATGGACGGACGGACGGACGGACGGACGGACGGACGGACGGACGGACGATGGATGGGTGGATGGATGGATGGATGGATGGATGGATGGATGG
>NW_014577769.1:137757-144796 GCF_000485595.1 Priapulus caudatus | reverse complement strand
TCATGGCATGGCATAAGATTGGATGAGATGGGATGGGATGGGATGGGATGGGATGGGCATGGGATGGGTGGGATATGGATGGGATGGGATGGGGATGGGATGGCGATGCGATGCGCATGGGATGGGCATCTGCATGGGGATGGCATTTGAATGCATGGATTGGCATAGAATGCGATGCATGGAGGGATGCATGTGGATGCGATGATGGAATAGGTAGACAGATAGTTAAATTTTTGGGGGTATTTTCCTTTCAACCAAGCGGTCACCAACTGAGTAACGCCACTGATTTTCCCGGGCAACGCCGGATATCCCGCTAGTATATATATATATATATGCGTGTGCGTGTGTGCGTGCGTGCCTGCGTGCGTGTGTGTGTATGCATATATATGCGTGCGTGCATTGTGTGCGTGCGTGCGTGCTTGCTCGCTTGCGTGCGTGCATGCGTGCGTGCGTGCGTGCGTGCGTGCGTGCGTGAGCATCTGATGTAAGTGAAAACAAAAAAAAACTGAGACGCGTCACGCGGCAACATCTCACTTTCCTTCCTATTGTGGCGATAAATTGCAGGCCTGTGGCCCACGCACGCTATCCGCGACTCGGGTTCCAAGCGTTATCATGGTAATGGCGTGTCTTCGAGTATCGCTATATAGGTGTTAGGATCATCAATCATTAACGTCATGTTAGCGGCGATATTACATTATCCTATGACAGCGCGTTACGCCATGTAAATAGAGCAAGTTCCTGCTCAGCCGCAACCACGTCACGTAGCAGATTATATTCCCCCATGACGTCACGGCGACGTCACCGTAGTGAGAGTACACGTGATTAATTATGCTGTGACGTGCTCGACAACGTTAACGGCCTCGTCTGGTAACCCGAGTATCGCAATAGTTGTATTCCGTCGCCATCTATCTATCTATCTATCTATATCTCCCCCCTCTTTCTCATTCCCTTCCACCCACGCTACATAAATGTGTGTGTGTGCGCGCGCGCGCGCGCGTGTGTGTGTGTGTGTGTGTGTGTGTGTGTGTGTGTGTGGGTGTGTGTGCTCGCGTTTTTCCGTCTCTCTCTCTTACGTTTTGTATTCCTCCCTATCTCCTACCCTCTCTCTCTCCCTCTCTCTCTTGCTCCCACTCTTCCTCCCTCTTACATCCTCACTATCTCACTATCTCTCTATAAATTATAACGTTCCGATCCGTTTACTACATTATCCTCGAAAAAAAACAATGTTGCTCGTGGGTTTTGCACTATTCGAGTTAACTCTGCTATTTGATACCAAATGCTTTTTCGCGATATGATTTTCGTGATTGATGCGAATTTTTCGCGAATTTTATGCGAATTTTGACGCGATTTTTTCGCGATTGATGCGATATGATTCTTTAACATATAATTGACCCAATTCTGTGTAATAATCATATCGACGTTAGAGACGTTTACTTATACGTTACTTTTAGAGACGAATAGATTAGCTAGCCCATATAAAGCGCGCCTAAATTTTCCTGCTTTATTTTAAGATTCTTATTTAAATTATTATATATAATTGATTGGAGTTAATTATATTAATGATGGAGTAATTAATTGTATTGATTAATTATTCACCATCATTAAAATAATTTAATTAATTAATTAACGGTTTTACAGCCCGTTATGTAGGTAGATTACGCAAGACTTAACATTTCCGATATTTAATTAGCTTTTGCAACAGTCGTTTTTATCACTTTTACATTTTGTACGGTAATGAAGTCTAGTGGGAGCGTGGGTCTTCTTCTCACGCTCGTTCCTGTTAATACAGCATCGCAAATTAACGCGGCCAGCACTAGCCTCCAGCGCGATTCGCTAGTTAGCGTCTTGAGTTCACATTTCTAATTTAATCCAGCACACTTAAAGAGAAATCTTACACGATAGCGTCCGGTAAAAAAACGGATAGACACGCGCGGAAAAACCATCACGCGTAAACGGTAGGGGGAAATATGATAAAAAAAACTACTGCGTATCCTGTTCTACTGTAGCTACTGCCGTACGCACATGCGCGCGGATTTGTATATCGTCAGATGCTTCTCCTTTTTACAAAATCCCGGGAGAAGGGCGCGAGAATATGAAACACAGCGATGTGCATCACTGGAAACACAGAAAAGTCTCCACGGGTCACATCAGCGACTACTAATTAACTAATTTATATATGCTTCGACTAACATCAATTCCCTCAGAACATCATTATTTATTGCGCGCCAAGCAGACGTGTTGTATGAACAGCGAGTAAACAAGCGTCATTGATGAAGTGCAGGCATTAAATACGCTGCTCATCATTTCCCCTCCCATCTGGAATTTCTTCTCATCTTCCTTCCCTCCCATCCCATACTGTACGTATCAACCGCAAGCGCTAGCAGCAGAAAGCTTAATGTGGCACGCACGGGCTAAAACATAGGCACTTAATTTGGCACAGAGGCAATAAAAACTAATAGACATAGATTAAAAATCAACTTGCTTTGTGAAAAACTAATGCAGAACTGGCCGCTCCCGCATTCGCCGCTGCGAGTGTGCTGTCGCCATTATAATGATTATATAGAATTCTTCTATATATATCATTATAATGGCGACAGAGCACACTTGCAGCGGCGAGTGCGGGAGCGGCTAGTTCTGCATTAGTTTTTGTCAAAGCAAGTTTATATACAGTGACACAACAGTGGAAGTGAAATTGAGGGATAGTATTTGTGAATGTGCGTTCATATTATTTTCGGTTTTTACTGACTCTGTCCAAGTGCCTGTGGCTAAAACCATGACTATAGGAGGTTGCATCCAGTAAAGCATCCGTACTAATTTGATTGCTCAAATGAATTGCATGCAGTGTTTGCAGTAAATAGTACGCTCCACAAACATACGCGTGTAGTCGCGATGATAGAAATTTGTCACTATTTCTAACAAGACTCCTTCAATCACTCTAACCATAGATGCTCTAACATATGCGCTAACATTCGCATAAAAGCGCCGGCAAGCAAGTAATATAGGACATGAAACAAGTTTGAGAGAGACACACAGAGAGAGAGATAGAGAGAGAGAGAGAGAGAGAGAGAGAGAGAGAGAGAGAAAGAGAGAGAGACAGGAGAGAGAGAGAGAGAGGTGAGGGAGAGAGGGAGAGAGATGGAGAGAGAGACGATGAGAGAGAAGAGAGAGAGAGAGGGGAGAGAGAGGAGGGAGAGAGAGAGAAAAACAGAATGCATGGGTGCTAGAGAATGTGTGCATATCATGTCTAATTGCATACCTTCTGTGATAATAGTTATAAATGTACATTTTACCTTCATATAACCATCTTGGACACGTCACTTGGAAGCTTCTAACAAGACTCCTTCAATCACTCTAACCATAGATACTCTAACATAGGCGCTAACATTCGCATAAAAGCGCCGGCAAGCAAGTAATACATACGGGGCGCCATGCAGGACAGGGCTCAATTTTATCTCACAAAAGTCAATTTTGTGAACACAAAACTCAATTCTGTCAATCCTGTCCACAAAAACTCAATTTTGTGAACACGAAACTCAATTTTGTGAACACAAAACTCAATTCTGTCAATCCTGTCCCACAAAACTCAATTCTGTCAATCCGCTGTCCACAAAACTCGATTTTGTTGCCCAAATATGGCACACGCATGTAAGAAGGCTACCATTGGTCAGAAACTCGGCTGGAGAAATGGCGTCACTAAGTTAAGAAAACAAAGATGCGACCGTGACACATTTCTCGCAGCCCAGTTTCTGACCCAATGGTAGCCCTTCTACATGCGTGTGCCTTATTTGGGCAACAAAATCGAGTTTTGGGAACAGGATTGACAGGAATTGAGTTTTGTGTTTACAAAATTGAGTTTGTGGTACAGCGGTTGACAGAATTGAGTTTTGTGTTCACAAAATTGAGTTTTTGCGGACAGGATGACAGAATGAGTTTTGTGTTCACAAAATTGGATTTTTGTGGACGGATTGACAGAATTGAGTTTTGTGTTCACAAAACACATTTTTGTCAAGTTTATAGGTACAAAAATGCCTGTCCTGCATGGCGCCCCGTAATACAGGACATGAAAAAGTTAGGTAAATAAAATTAGGGAAAATTTAACCATTACATCGTAACGAGATAGTGCATATATATCAACTAGGCGCTATATCAACAAGGGTAGTGTGTCCCTGCTGGCACTTACAACCAAGAATGCCCGTATGTAGAGGGGACTCTGTGACGTCAATGAGCGACGAAACAATCTCAACCAATAGCAGCGCTCACTAGAGCCCTATGTTCTTGATTAACCTAGGGAAAAAAATCACGCGACTTGCCCTACAACCTGAGATGTGGCTCCACCTAGTGCTTGACCGCGGACACATGGTCGCGTTCTCTCATGCAAAGTCAGGTAAGAAATCTAACGGCACTGTCGGCTGTAACGGTGCATGATCTGATCAGGAGTAAGATAATATAGGATACCTATATTATCTTATATACCTATAGGATACCTATCTATAGGATTTATAGGATACCTATATTATCTTACTCCTGATCTGATTATAGTAGAAATTCATTCGAGTTACGTCACACGTTAGTGGATCCAACCATTTTTAATTGTAGCGATTCAGGACACGGCCCCTTTACGTAATGTGAGAGATATATGGAAGAGACGCACGAATATATGTTTGAATAGTCTGGAGTTATAGCAAACAGCTTGCCTGTGCTGCAGTGAAAGACACATTTATTTCTCTCCGTGACATGCACGCGTGCACGCGGAATGTGGAATCATTCCTTGTTGATCCACCAAAATATAGATAGAAAGTTAAACAGAAGCGCTCGCGCGTGGCTGCGTGTCGTGACACGGACACACACACACACACACACACACACACACACACACATACACACACACACACACACACACACACACACCACACACACACACAAACACACACCACACACACAACACACACACACACACACACACACACACACAAACACCACACACACACACACACACGACACACACAAACACACACACACACACACAACACAACACACACCACACCACACACCACACACACCACACACACACACACACACACACACACACACACACGCCCCCCCCACACACACACCCACCACTCCCCACACACCACACACACACACACACACACACACAGCACACCACACGCACACACACACACACACGCACACCCACATCAACACACACACAACACCACCCACACACACAACACACACCCCCCACCCCACACACACACACACTCACACACACACACAACCCCACACACCACACACACCCACACGCGCCGCTGCGCGACTGCCACTCACACACCCACGACACACGCACGCACACGCCACGCACACGCCACGCACACGCACGACGCACGCAGCACACATACACACACATCACACCCCCCACTCATACTTACACACACACCGCGCGCACACACACGCACATATATTATATACACACACAAAAGACATACACACACACACACACACACACACACACACACACACACACACACACACACACACACTCACACACACACACACACACACACACACACACACACACACACATACGCACTCACGTGTGGGCACACATACAGGCCTATTTCATGGACGCGCATGGTCATATACGTTGCAGAGTTTTATCTGCTTATTGTCAAATCCAAAAGACGCAATGGTGCCGCGCTTCACGCGTTATACATCGCAGTCCATCGCAGCTCAGTAAACATCTGATGGGGAGAGATCGACTGCAGCTCAGTAAACATTTGATGGTGATAAAAGAACCCGAGAAAGTCGATATAACGTTGATGCTAACAAGGCTTCGATTATTCGATACGGCAGCATGTGGAATACGTTTAGCGTGTTCTAGTTTTCGGCCTAATGCCCGACGGGCGTGCACACACCTCAGCCTGCGCTATAGAGCTGCTTACTGCTATACTTTACGCTAAGTATGATTGGTGCCTTTACCCGCTTCCTCGGCCACGACCGTGTGCACTTGTGTGCGTGCGTGCGTGCGTGCGTGCGTGCGTGCGTGCGAAGGTGTGTGCGTGTGTACGTGGGTGAATGTGTGCGCGTGCGTGCGTGTGCGCGTGTGTGTGTGTGTGTGTGTGTGTGTGTGTGTGTGTGTGCGTGCGTGCGGGCGTACCTGGGTGTGTGCGTGGGTGCGAATTTTAAGGTGCGTGCGTATACCTGTTGCATTATACAGCATTATGATCGCTTAAATCTAGTTGGATAGTTGTGCTGGCGAGCGCGCAGCCTATCAGACAACCATACAGACAGACAGGAAATACACAAAATGATGGTAAATAAACACGAAATGTCATTACTACCAAAGTCGTAATGTTTCTCTACTCTCTTTCGCCTATTATTGCCGATAAATTCCTGTAAATGCCGTTCAAATGCTCCTCTGCAACACACATGTACACCGCACGCACGCCGCTGTGCACAAACAACAAGAATAAAGAGTCTTTATAAATTAAATAAATCGTCAGACAATCGAGGTGGGGGCGTCAGCATGTGCATGGCCGCATATCAACCTGACAGAACGCGCATGCACGCAGTTTACATAAGAATATACAGAAAAAATGCACAATTACGCAGGTTAATTGTTTCCGCTTAACTTTACTGATTTACTTACTTTATTCACTTTAGTTCCGCAGTATTCGGTGTCATAGAGAATGGAGTGAAATTTAATGGAGAGCAAGCAAATCGAGTATTGGCATGTAGTGGTGGCGGATTATGTAGGATAATACCAACAGACGGAATGTGATAGTGTATTTGCTGCAAGAAACTGGGAAAAAATTCTCCGGCTCTAAAAATAGTTATGCTCAGATTCTTTAACGTTGTTCCATTCACACGCGTCTAGAGAACCATGCATGAAGATGTTATCCGTGCTGCGTGTTTACAGGGAAAACAACAGTAAAATACGGTGTTTTTTTAAAATATGTGCGTGCGCGCGCGTGCGTATGTGTGTGTGCGTGCGTGCGTGCGTGCGTGCGTGCGTGCGTGCGTGCGTGCGTGCGTGCGT
>NW_014577769.1:133855-136729 GCF_000485595.1 Priapulus caudatus | reverse complement strand
TCAATTACCATTAGAAATATTATTAAAAAATGTTTTAAAACTAACGACTACAGTTTGATTACAACGACGGTGGCGCCACTCAAAGCGCACGATCTGATAAGTTGCGCAAAACCACTTTCCAGCCAAGGGCTACAGACCGAGGATGTTTCTTATTTATTCATTTAAAAGCAAAAGGATTGTAATATCTTATAAACGCTATATAGTCTCAGTTATAATATGGATAAATTTGCCCTAAAATGAATATCGTTCGGTTAAATAGCATTTAGGTATAAATATAATTGCACTTTTGTGATTAGCCCTCGGTCTGTAACCTGCAAAATAAATTGTCAAATACGCAACTTTTTCGGGGTGGCAGCACGGTCGCGGGTGTCATGGCGTCGTTCAAATTTCGTAGCGTTGATGTGTAAATAATTATAACAATTAAATTAGGTATCTGGTAACAAATACGTATGGGTATAGATGATTTGTTATACAGTAAGTACAGTTGTATGCAGTAAACATTTCTGTTAATCATTTCCCTCCACACCTGCCTGCGCGTGATGACGTAGACACGTGCAGCTAGCAATCATGCGACGCATGCGCAGATAAATGATAATCTTCCAGCGATCACTATTTCGCAAGAGGCTTTACGTCTTGTGTGCATGCTTCGATCTTACATCCGCTGTGGCCTAAGCCGAATTCTGATAGGCCGCCATCACCAGCAAGATTAAACCAGAGCAAAAAAATGTCGAGTGATGCGGTTGAACGCACCGATAATATTTAATTTTCGCGTGAGTCATGGTGATGGGCGTATCGGTATGACCCAGGGTCAGTTCAAAAAGTGAAGACCAAGGGGGTTCAGAACTACCCTACTTTCGTGTCTTCGTGCTTAATTTTTCCAGTATTAAGCAAAAATTCGTCGATCTTAAAGTAGAATTAAATACGTCAAACATTAAGCCAACATACACTAAATAGCAACCGCATTTCACTCAATAATTCTGGAACCTCCCCTCCTTCTCTTCGCATCCCCACTTCCCTCTTACAGAATTCCTCGATCCATCCTGGGAATCATCTACAGAATTGCACGAAATACTTCATATTAATTACTTTAATCCTCGTTGGTTAAATTCCTAGGTAGATTCTCTTGTTTGCAAAATCTGTAAACGAATCGCTGTGTTAGAAAGGAATACTAATAAGTCTGAGGAGGAAATATACTTTTATTGTATAATTTGTGCATTCATGGATTATAAAAGAGAAAAAAGTTGAGGCAAACGGCAAAGGAAAAACGATAGAAATATCGGTGATTTAATGCTGATATGATACTATTGCGTACGAAATTTTTGTAAAAAATATACTAGATGGCATATTAAGTACGTGGACAACACCCGTTTAAATCAAACGAATTTATAAATTGACATCACACATAAAGTATCTGATTCTGGGCATCCATATACTGCCATATGTTTCGATGATCAAAGCCACTTCCAATCACTTACCAATTCAAACTGGAAACTCCGCTTTTGGCCTATAAGCCCAAACAAATCTCCGCTGTAAGTCTTCTAGCTCAGAACCCGTTTTCGTTATGTTTTAAAAGAAACCTACGTAGGTTTACACTCGGACTTGCTGCGTAAGTTCCGTATTAGGTTACGTAAAAATCTAAAAGGCATGTTCTAGGGCAAGGAACAAGATGAATTCTGTAGCTGAACTACAGAATCCCTTTAGGGATTACTGAAAGGTCGACATGCAGACGTGCTAGCCACTTGCTGCTGTTTGACAGATGTTTAAGACATATCGAACATCGCCTTAGGGCAGCTACCTAACGTACTAGCAGCTTATGATATGTATGGATTGTGTTCTCGCCGTCTCACGCTCTCGCCACTACCCACAGCCACCATGACGACCCCCATTATAGGTGTTAGTTACGGAAAACTGTATCATGCAGTTATATTTTTCTACATTATCAGTAATGCGTACGACATACATAAACATAACACGAGGAGCGAATAAAAGAAAGTTAATGTTATTATTATTATTAACGTTCTTTGTTATGTCATTTCCTGTTATGTTTGACTATATTTTTTATTAATTTCTGATGATAACTATCATCTACTATGACATTAAATATGGTCTAGGTTCTCTATGATACTATGAACTAAGATGATGAAATCAATATCTATAATCTAATATTTAATATCGACATTATACATTTGTTATCTACTCCTGATATATTCTTTATGATCTAAGATCTAAGATTATCATTGTTTCTGTGCGTAATAGAGTTATTACGTTCCCAATATATATATATATATCAAGAGTACATAATAGAGATATATATGAAATAGAGATAATCTTGATATATATATATATATATATATATATATATATGTGTGTGTGTGTGTGTGTGTGTGTGTGTGTGTGTGTGTGTGTGTGTGTGTGTGTACAACTACACGTATACTGATAATGATTTACACGCGTCATATGTTATAATTGGAACTATTATAAAACGACACCTACTAAATCTGTGCTGATTGTTTTCATAATAACATTGAAGGCGAAAGTGATATTTAGAGTTGTTAATCTCGGTCGTAAATGCTGCGTATCGGGTATGTTCGTATAAATAACTCTTGTTACTACACGTCCACTACTGCACTGCGCAGCACGCAAAGGCAGGAGAATTTGCTAGTTTTGTTGGCATATACGTCGCAACTCCAGCTGTCCCGATCGGATACGTTACCGATACGTTTCCAGTGAGACGTGCGAGCAACAAAATAAGTCTCTGCCTAATCTAAGATATATGATTCCGACAAAATAGGCACGTACTCGTAGTAAATCTATTTGCTGTCCATGGTAAAGGGCGAACGGGTCTAGCGTACTGCGAGTATATATATATATGTG
>NW_014577769.1:131703-133845 GCF_000485595.1 Priapulus caudatus | reverse complement strand
CGTGTGCGTGTGCGTGTGCGTGTGCGTGTGCGTGTGCGCGCGCGTGTGTGTATGTGTGCGTGCGTGTGTGTGTGCGTGTGTCGTGTGTGTGCGTCTGTATGTGTGTGTGTGTGTGTGTGTGTGTGTGTGAGTGTGCGCGTGTGCGTGCGTGTGCGTGTGCGTGTGTGTGTGCGCGCGCGTGTGTGTGCGTGTGTGTCTGCGCGTGTGTGTGGGTGCATGCTTGCGTCTGTATACGCGCGCGCGTATGTGCGTGCGTCCGTGCGTGCGTGCACGCCTGCCTGCATGCGTGTACATGATCTTTAAGAAGGGGAACAATCGGTATACCACCGTTCACCTCACCACAGTTCTAAGCGTTCATCGGAGGTTGCGTGGTGGAGCGTTGCGATGAAATATCATCCAACAACAAGGTATTTCCTCGCCCGTAAGTAACGATGTCTGGTCGCGATGGCACCAACCTCTCATTCATCGCTGCAACGCGTCTTTCCCCGCCGCGGATCTTTCAAAGTGTAGCGGTGTTTTTGTCTGCCTACGTGTGCTAGTTCCGACGCAGTCAGACATGTCTCAGATTGTATATATCGCGCGCTCTTTCTCTTTCTCTCTCTCTCTCTCTCTCTCTTTCTCTCTCTCTGTCTCTCTTTCTCTCTCTTTCGATTAAAGATCAAGAAGCTTAAGCAATTAGTGCATCTCAGTCAGACAGGTCTCTCGCACGTCCTTTTAGTTGCTGAGCTTCTAGTTGCTCAACTAGAAAGCTCACATTTTTAGCCTATGCTGTGTCCGTCGCGTTGGCATATGCCTTGGTCTGCGCGCGTGCATGCGTGCGTGCGTGCGTGCCTGGGTGTGTAAGTGCGGGCGTACGAGCATGAGTGCATGTGTGCGGCGCGCATGAGTGCATGTGTACGTTCATGCGTATTTTATATGCAGTCTCGTTTATTTCTCCAGTAACAGCAAACAGCAGCGTATAAACAGTCATGTGTTTTCGGTAATAATTAGAGCTCGAGATTAGCAGCACTTCCGAAATGAAAACGCATTCAAAGTGTATATGCTGCACGATAGCTGGCGGCTTGATTAGCTCAAATAGCTGCTAGCGTCTGTTTAATGTCAAAGTATTCGATTACAGTCGCTTGCCCATGAATCTGATGACACTAACTGCACGAGCGGAAAACAAACATGAAACGAGAACTGTTTCGGTGCCGCTGTTGAAAGCTTGAATGTTTTATAGAGCCTCTGGTGACGTATTAAAACCATCACGTCACTACGCAATTGCTCAGCTTTTTCATGTTGTTCGCCTTTGATTTTGCCGTTTCCACGATAAATCAACAAGATTGCGTGTTACTATTACCCTAATCACGATTGTACACGTTGCCTAGCTGGGTAAGAAACGAAAGATATGCAAATGGCGGCTTCTCGCGTTTATGTTGCACGCATTTGCCTATCCCTTCTATCGGGGACCGATGTTTGGAATCTAGTTTTTACGTTGCTATCGTGCTACTGCGAAATAAATGTATTTTAATGTTGGATCAGGATGAATAAATTCGTCAAGCGAGTGTTTTGGATAACACATTGAATACAAGAAATAATTTTCGCGTTTAAAGTTAAAAAAAAGATAGGGAAAATATTTGGGGAGTTGTGTCGTGATACTAGGCACGGTGCATAATTTCTCCATCGTAGCCTATATCTCGCTCATTGCTCATTGTCTATATTTGTGCTATCCCCCATATTTACTATATCTTACTTAATTTATTGCAACTAATCTAAGACTAGTTGGTAGATAACGAATTTCGTACTTGCCCGCTTACACACCACAACCATAACATCGTTAAAGGGCGGTAGATCTATGCGCCAATTAAAAAAACAAAACGGATATGCTTGTTTATCACTATAATTTCCCACTAAGTAAGCGAACAATACTCTTGCTGTTAAATAACAGTATGTAGGAAGGTTATTTAGTTATTTAATTATGTTATTGTGGGGTCCGTTGTGTCTCTGCATTTCAGGTCAAGAAATAGTGGAATGATATAATGTCGCCGGTACCGCATTTCAATGATAAATTATATAGTGAATACATGTTAAACGCATGTTAAAAGGAAAAGAACGTTATTTTATATCTATCTATATCTATATCTATCTATATCTATATCTATA
>NW_014577769.1:127142-129099 GCF_000485595.1 Priapulus caudatus | reverse complement strand
GTGCGTGCGTGCGTGCGTGCGTGCGTGCGTGCGTCGTCACAATCAGCTGAATACGAAAAACTAGCATCCGCGATGCTCACTCAGCAAGGGTGTCATGGTGCCTGGATTTTACGATTATGTTCCGAACTCGTTATTCAGTCTCGGGTTGAAATATAATAGTGTAATAGTGTATAAACACACGCGGGGGAAATGTTGGACTGCCATCACATAATGTTCGAGGAAATATATATGGAAATATATGGGCATGTCATCGCACAATGTTAGGAAAGATACTGAGCTGCCGTCACACAGGGTTAAAGGGGGAATGTTGGGCTGCTATCACATAATGTTATAGAGGAACTATTGGGTTGCCATCACATAAGGTTTCCGGAGAACTATTGGGTTGCTATCACATAACAGCCTGTTCTGCTAGCATCTATGACAAATACGACATACGCATATACGCTCTCCTATGACACTATTTGTCATAGGAAGAATCTTCCTATGACAAATACGACATACGCATATACGCTCTCCTATGACACTATTTGTCATAGGAACATTCTTCCTATGACAAATATTGTTGTATGTGCTGTGCGCATCATAGGAGCTTAGGAGCGCTATTATGAACGCAAGCAGTGAATTTCAGCTGTAAAGCGAAAAGAAGTTAACTCGCCAATATTTGGCATAGGAAGAATTTTAGACAAATAGTGTCATAGGAGAGCGTATATGCGTATGTTGTATTTGTCATAGATGCAATCAGAACATGTGGCACATAAAGTTAGGGGAAGTATCGAGCTGCCATCACATAAAGTTGGAGGAAGTATCGAGCTGCCATCACATAAAGTTAGGGTAAGTATCAGGCTGTCATCACATAAAGTTAGGGTAAGTATCAGGCTGTCATCGTATAAAGTTTAGCGCAAGTGTGTGACGCATATCATTCCTTGTCAGGAAATTATAGGAAGCAGCGCGTGCCTGACAGCAAGGCAACAGTAAGGCAAAAAACCGTAGCTGAAGCGTATACTTGTATGCCACTACGGGATGCGGCTGAGATCTAACTGGATGCGGGGAAATTCATGTCTGTCGCTCGCAGTTCAAAAAAAATGACAACGCCGTGAGCAATTAAAGTCACTACGAGCTAACACGCGCAGACGCTGTCAGGAGCGCTGCGGCTTGCTAAAACGTAGTGAGTGTACGTGCGCGTATGAAGACGCTTCAATGTGCGTGCGTGCGCGCAAATGTCGTGCGTGTCGTGCCAAGGACTTCGTACACCTGTAGCCATGTTAGGTGTCACATCGTACACCTGTAGTCATGTTAGGTGTCACATCGTACACCTGTAGTCATGTTAAGTGTCGCTTTCTACACACTTGATGTCATATATTAGCTGCCGCTGAGTATGTCCCACGACGTGTCTTCTGTATCTGTTGCACAATCACTCTGTGTGACGCGCCTACTCTAAATATTGAACTGTAGCGCAGATCATTCCGAATGCTAAATATATCGTCGTGTCGGACAAAAACATGCGCTGGCGCATCAACATATATACATCAACCGCAGCAGCGTCATGCAGTTGCTTCAGCATTAACACACATAGGAAGCGACGCGCATGCGCATGTGTGTACACCCCACTGATTATTTTAATCCAGATGCATCATCGTCGTTGTCGTCATCGCTTCCTCGCTGTGAGCAGGCAGCGTCTGGCGCGCATCTCAACTCGTCACTCCGTTCAAAAAGCTGCTCGCGTGCCTTACGTAAGCAGCCGTTTGATAAAGTCAAAGGGTGCATAAGTGGCTTGGCGCTGTGCGCTGAATCAGGAAACAGCCTTGACAAATTAACGTCCTCCGCTGTCATTCACAACGGCGAACTATTATAAGAGTCCACAACTACTATCAGGAGTGTAAAATTTATATATATATATATCAAGAGTACATAATAGAGTCTCTATTATGTATTCTTGATATATATATATATATATATA
>NW_014577769.1:124439-125818 GCF_000485595.1 Priapulus caudatus | reverse complement strand
TCGAAAATAGCCGAGTTGGGATTTTCAGAACACATATAACAACTGTATTCTTTCCACAGAGTATGCATATTTCACAATGTGTGTGTGCGCGCGCGTGCGTGCAAGTGTGTGTGTGTGTGTGTGTGTGTGTGTGTGTGTGTGTGTGTGTGTGTGTGTGTGTGTGTGTGTGTGTTCATGCGTGCGTACGTGTGCGCGTGTGTGTGTGCGTGCCAGAGTGTGCGTGCGTGCCCGTGTGTGCGTAAATATAGTCTCGACTTCTAGAAAGGTGTATAGCCTATCGTGAACTTATTCCGACCTTTTCCGGAATCGTGTATATGATCCAGATGTTAAGCCCGGCGCACACGTGAGTAAAATGACGCCTGCGTCAAATTACTCAACGAAAATCCGCCGCACACGTGAGTAAAATGACTCATGCGTCATTTTACTTGAATAAAATAACTTACGTGTGCGCCGGGCTTTATATATCTAAGAGGAGCGGCTGATCATTCTAAAGGTGTCGATCATCTGTACTTTCTCAGTGCGCGCTACATGCGTGCATGTGCACGTGTGCATGCTTAAGTAACGTGCGCGTATGCGCGCAGGTGCACGTACGCGCGTGCATGTTTGAACGCCTGCATAGGAGTGCTTGAAAAACAAAAGAAGCTGCGAAACACCCGCACTATAAAATAATTAGTTTTTAAACGAAATTGTGAAATTGAATGCTCGTTTTCTCCTTCCATTATAATATATGGGAATATAGTATAACTACTTACCGAATTTCAGAGCGCTATTCGGGGGCGTCGCGTTGATGGTCGACTTCATAGATGGTATAACGGAATCTGATGAGCATCTGCGGGTATCACACACACCGGCTAGCCCTACCGCTCTCCTAACTACAACCGACGGCTACCACTTAGACTAATACCAGCCACGGTAAAAAATGCAAGTAACTTTCACGGCGGTTTTTTTTAACAGCGACGGGCCCGCTAAATTACGTGCAAGCTCTTCATGCTCGGCTACGACTGGCGCGGTGACTGGCGCAACTGCACAGGTCGCTGAGCCTCATCTAACGCACGCGCGTGCTCCGTCAATCGATCCGGTGATCTGGCGCTCTAGCAGACGAAGCTTCCTTCACCCGCTGACGGCTCAGCGTGACTGCGCAGCGCGCCGCTCTCTCCCGCCGTCGTCGTCACCTCCTATCTCCCGCCAGCGATATACGCCCGAAGCCCCGGCGCGCCTCAGCTGCCGCCGTGACGTCACGCACGCTGGCTGCTGTACGCCGAGGTGAGGTGTGCGGAATAGATCTATAGGGAGAGAGGTGTGAGGGTTGTGTACCTGTACGTGTGTGTGTGTGTGTGTGTGTGTGTGTGTGTGTGTGTGTGTGTGTGTGTGTGTGTGTG
>NW_014577769.1:107503-124429 GCF_000485595.1 Priapulus caudatus | reverse complement strand
CGTGTGCGTGTGCGTGGGCGTGTGCGCGCGCGTGCGTGTGAGTGTGTGTGCGTGATTCCAAACGAACATCGAGTAGCTATTTTACATACAAGGAATTTTTTATACAAACATTCATATGATCAGAAGTAGATAATAGCAAGAGTATACGTAATAGGAGATATCTATAATATATCTATATATATAATATCTCCTATTATGTACTCTTGATAATAGGGAACCTATTCTACTTCTGATATGATTGAGCTGCTGAATAGGCAAACATGGCTGAATAAGTAAGAATATTGGTTGTCACGTACACACATAGTCGCAAATCCAATTTCAGCTAACGGACATTGAGTAGTGAGAGCTATACGTGACAAGGAGGATTGTGTTACAACGTGAGCGTTGACGTCAGAATAAGTTATAATATTAGTTATCGCGCAACACATGCCTAGAATTGTCGCAAGCACTATTGTGGGATATCGAGCACTATTGTGGGATATCGAGTATCAAATATCAAATATCAACTATCAAATATCGAGTGGGCTATGTGACAATGTGGGTTGGTATATCCATCACAAAGATTGGAGATTTTGATACTGGTGGGGGTTCGTGATAAAGTCTGGGTTGACGTATGAGCGTAGGCTTGTTACGAGTTGGTTGTGTGTAGCTTGTTACGCGCCTTAGTACGACTGTCACAGCTTAATTCACCGTATATATATATATATATATATAAGGCGTCCGCATAGCCATTATAGCCACTCATTCTTGAAGAATCCATGGACACCTGTCTTCGAAAATAGCCGAGTTGGGATTTTCAGAACACATATAACAACTGTATTCTTTCCACAGAGTATGCATATTTCACAATATGTGTGTGCGCGCGCGCGCGTGCGTGCGTGCGTGCGTGCCTGCGTGTGTATGTGCGTGCGCGTGTGTGTGTGTGCGCGCGCGCGTACGCCGGTACTAGCATGGATAGGGTTTGGGTTACATTATTGTATCTAGTATAGTACCAGCTGATGCGCGTTGGCTGATCGCAATAATCAGTTTTTGTGTGAAGTATTTCTGGATCGTCTGTCTTCGTGAGTAGTGTGTAGTGTTGTAGGTCAGTATACGGTACCTCGCCTCACAGACATGAGATAGACGGAGGGAGCTACATCACCACAGATAACGTACGATACATCACGTCTACAGCATGAACGCACCGCATACGCATCGCCGTTTTATTTGTGATAATCTAATCGAAATAATACTATTACTGTAATGGAGGAGCAAGTGACTACACTAGATGAAGCACGAAGCCATGACGAGGAGATAAAATACATCTCTCTTTCGCGCTCTCCCCCTTCTCTCTCTCTCTCCCGCCCTCCCTCTCCCCTTCACTCCGCCTCCACCTCTCTCCCTTTACCACCCGCCAACCCTGACGAGCTCACTAGCCTTCGCGGAGACCCATTTCCTTACAAGTTACATCTAAGAAGGCAGATATCAGAATCAAAGGGGAATGGCCGGTTGATTTTGTCACGGACTTATCTATTTGAATATGCTACTGTGACTAGGCGAAACCATTTAATTCGAGGTTAGATAGATATGAATAACACTATATATAGCTACAATCTTTATTGACGTTAGACGTGAAACATGCAATACAATAAAACTCATGACCATTCAGTCAAGTAATACATGTCAATAGTCATTCTTAATCGATTCATAGAGGAATGTAAACAAATCCCATAATACAAAATCTAAACTATTACAGCTGGTAACAAGTAATGTAGCAACTAAGACGACTTGACATCAATTAGAAAAGAAATTTAAACCATCCGACTAGACAAAATTCTGCAAGTGTTTTACTACTGATAATGGAAAAATAATGACCCAACAGCAATCAATTAGAAAAACAATACAATTTGGTTGTTTTACTGTCAGTAACATACCGAGAAATTTTGCAGCAAGTGACAAATTAATTGCCTGCATGCAGGGATCGGTCATCATGACGTCATAACAATTAACATCATCACATTAGAACGCCCTACCCGTATGCAATTACTCGCAATCTTGCATAATTTAAATTTGAGGCAAAGATTATATACATATATGACTAAACGGCTTCTCCTCCTCGCTTAAAAACCTACTTTCAAAACAATAATCATTATATAACTTATACTACTATCACACGTAACATTATTCACAGTACCATGTTTGTTTATAACTTATTTGCCTTAAATTCAAAATTAATAGCATTTATGCAATAAATTAATAAATTAGCGTTTATGTCCTCTTAATAGTAGTAACTATATGAAAATTACTGTATTTTGCAACATATAGGGCACACCTTTTCTCAGCCTATGCCGCATAAGCTAAAGGTCTGTGTAACAGTGAAGGCTGTTTAGTTATGGCACAGTATATAATATAGGCCTACCTTAATTATAGCCTATATATTAGCATATATGCACCCCAATTTAGAAGGAAATGGTCTAAAAAAAATTATTGCATAATAGCCCATAACACTAACTGTTAGTGGGATGGGCTATTATGCAATAATTTTTTTAGATCGTTTCCTTTTAAATAATAATTGGGGTGCATCTAATGCATTGGAGCATCTTAAAAACAACAAAATAAGTTGTTTAGATGTAATTATCCCAAACTTTCATGTCATTCTGAACAAGATAAAACGACAACCACTAACAATTTTAATGTTTTGATCTCCAGATGTACCCGCCCCAACCTAGCCTAATCAACCCACAGACATCACAAATTGGTGACGAGAATAGAATAGAACGTTCAAAGTTCACAATAAATTAAGGATGGCGATGATTGTGAACCTAGAACCGTATGATGTAACCGAAGATTGGACCTCGTATGCGGAACCACTAATGTGGTTGTGGCTAGATGCGCACATCGACACAAACGGAATAGCCAACGAGAAGAAAGTATTGATAATGCTTACACTGGTTGTATATCTTTGTGCGCTTACACTACCAAGAAACAAAGATTATGCTGAACTATGTGACATTCTACACAAACATTATTCACCAAAACCACTCGTTATCACCGAAAGATTTCGATCTTACAAACGGAATCAAATGCAAGCAGTGCCGTAGCCAGGATTAAATGTAAGGGGGGGCGGCTCAGTTCGAGGGAGCGTGTGAGTCAATTGCTAGCTACATGCATTGCCGAACTTTGATACTTAGCTAAACATTGTCATTTTAGTGATCGCCTAGACGAATCCCTCAGGGACAAGTTTGTGTTTGGATTAACATACACGTCCATTCAGAAATGCCTGCTCACTGAAATAGATCTAACTTTGAAAAAGGCTACAGAAGTTGCATCGGGTGAGGAAGCGGTCCACAAAGACACAACCGAAATCAACGGTTGACACACACGTTGTTACCGGTGCGATGGCTCAGGGTACGCACGTTCACCACAAGAGCCGCAGAGCGTCTGGGCTCATCTGAGGTCTGTTGCTACGGGTATAAACGTAACATTTAAGTCGTGCGTAGAGACACCTTTGTTAGGCGCAGATATGCAGATACGCAGTTGTGTAGGGCTACACATCATTTCAGCAAACATTTTTTTTATTGCAGAGAGAGAGAGAGAGCGAGAGAGAGGAAGAGAGAACGGGCGAGAGGAGAGATAGGGAGAGAGTCAGTCAGACTAAATTGTTTATAAACAAATAACACCCACGCGGCGCGCTACTGTATCAGTTACACCATCGATTGAAATGTACATTCCGATTTCGCCGCGCGGCGTCCAACCTTTCGACGAAGATGGCGGGCAGAGGTAAGGCAGACGCACGTATAACGTACAGATTTCTTCAATGTCGGGGAGGATCAACACATTTCGACTGACAGTCAACCATCGGGCTCTGCAGTGTCCGCAAGCAAGCATGCTCCACCATATCCCGACATTGCACACTGCTGTAACGTCGACGGAGAGAGCCATGCCAAGGACAGTACAAAACTGGCAAATTTTCATTGGCAGGTTTGACGATTCATTTCTGCAATTACTTATCTCAAGATTGGTTAAACTGAAGTTAAGAAAGTAATTCTTTCTGCACTTTTGAGCGCAATATACATTTGACCTATCCTGCCGGGACATTCTTCTCACTCTGTTCCGATAGATGGCGTGCATACTGACTAGGTGCAGGGAATAGATAATCCGAATGCTGTGCTATCAGCCACCCACCTCAAGGACCTGCGAGGTAGGCATATACCGTAGTATTTGGACGCTCGCCCGAAACTGGACGCTCCTCAGTGCGCATGCGCGCAGGCGCCTCTTGTTTTGCAAGGGCGCACACAGCGCATGCTGCGCATGCGCAGTAGTCATCTGCGCATCTTGCCTTTCGACACGGTCGCAATAAACAAACATGGCGGACTTCCCGGTCACTGATGGAAACAAACATTTGATTGAAACAATTTGCAATATGTAGTAAATTAGTAAGACTGTGCTATGTGTGTCAGGTTACAAGGCAAAACAAAAAGAAAACAAAAGAGCATGGCTACTATTTCCTACGGCCGTGCAAAACAAGATTCAAACAAAAAGAAAACAAGAGCAAAACAAAAGAGCATACCTACGAAGCGTCCAAATACTACGAGCGTCCAAATACTACGATACAGGCCTATTTATAGTTGGCATAATCAAAAACAGACGTTTGCGTAAGTGCTATTGACATTGTATTCCCAACGTACAGAATCTCATATAGAGAATGAAGTTCATATATGATTTAAGGTGCGTAAACGTTGTTCAAGTAAGTTTTGCATGCAGAATTTCACTGTGAAATTTAAGTCTTCCACAATCACACAAGTACCACCAAACACAGTTCAGTCCTTTGTTAACAGTCAACAAATCCATGTTTAACCCTCCTCTTGAGGGTCAAAAGGTTATCAGACACTTACTCTTCACACGTCAGTGGAAAGCACATTTCATGGTCCTTTCAATAAAGTGATAAAAATGGTAGGCCAGTGCTGAAACAAAAGTTGTTCACTCTGTCCGTTAGGCCACGTCCTCAGAAAATGTCTGATATCTGACCTTTCCCCCACTGCCATTTGACCTGTGACCTCCAATTTCACACTGGTGATGGGTTTCCTGCCCATCCCACTATACACCAAATATTAAAAGCATAGATCAAGCCGTTCAGATTTGTGCCGCAATTCCGTATTTCCTCATATACCTTAAGTTAAGGAGGAAATATTCCCCCTTCGTTTACACATCTTGACCTTTGACCCTTGACCCCCAAATTGATCATCCCGAGTCCGTTTCACAATCCCCCCCCCCACGTCACAAATATCGTGACCGTATGTCGAGCGGTTAAGATTTGTGCCCCACTGTTGACAGACAGACGGACGGACGCGCAGACACATGCACGGACAATCATGCGATTCTACAAGCTGCATCTGACTACGTCAGATGAGCTAAAAACGAAATGTAACTTTTGTTCAGTTGAGGGCCACATTGAGAAAGCTCGTTTCAAAAAGAAAAACAGCACGGTGAAGAAAACCTAACAAACCGATCGCAGAAAACAACAATAGCGAAAGGTTCACAATGTTGACCAACAGTCGGAAGAATCTGATGATTTACAATACAGCGGCATTCAGCACATGCGAGTAAATAAGGTCAATTCATCAACAAAGCCCTACCGGGTACGCCCGTATCTAAACGATGTTAAGGTTTCCATGGAACTGGAACACGGGGGCTTCAAACAGCAGCATGAAGCAACAAGATTTCATGAAGTATTTCCCTGGCGCGAAGCTAGGCGACGCTAAGGACGATTTCGCAACGCATTCAGGCGAGAGAATTAAGTGCCTCGGTTTGTACAAAGTGCACATTACTTACAATGGTCATAAGGCGAACGACGAACTATACGTTGTAGAAAAGGGAGGGCCTCCCTTATTCGGTAGGTCGTGGCTGGGAAAGATCAAACTATCGTGGAACAAGATATTCGGCATGGAGGTACACGCGATTACGAACGTGACGTCACGCGCAGACGAAACGATGCTAGGGCGTGTTGACAATCTGATCGAAAAGTTCCCGGAACTGTACTCCGACAAAGTTGGACATTTAAAGGGGAATGTAGACCGACTACACCTGTACTGAACTGTACAAGAGGAGAATGTGACTCCGAAATTCTGCAAGGCAAGGAAGGTGCCTTACTCCATCTGCCCCATGGTGGAATTGGAGTTGGAAAGGCTGGAAAGAGAATCCAATATGGTTAACCCAATGTAGACTGTAGTGTTTTGGTCTCCAAATGTATCCTTGCCTATCTAGCCTAATAAACCAACAGACATCACAATAATAATTATTAAAAGTAAGTTAACTATCTACAATACATGACCATCGGACATATCAAATCGTCCACGCGGCTTCAATTATTAATAGTACCATTCACACCACGGTTAGGCATATCACAGTCTGTACTACAGTTGTATGAAGAAGCTTTCGAAAACGGGGTAAGATTTAACATATTATTATTCTGTAAAATTGCCCTTATTTGCCATAATTTCTATGACAGGAGATAAAAAGAAACTACAATGCATCAGGCCCAATCATAACAACTCCGAGCAGCCCATTGTAGTATATCACTTGTTTTTTCCAAACCGATAGTCCTTTACTCTGGCTCCAATCTGCCTCTGCATGAGAGCAGTTTCCGCCATCTTTTCCACCTTCCTAAAATCTGGCAGTAGATGTGTCTCCAACCACTCCTCCACTGTTGACTCATCGTACACCTGCACTAGCGCCACCTGCATTTGGTCCCTCAGAGAAATAAAGTTTCCACGAAGACTGTAAAATCAATAAAAAAAAAATTAACATAACGATGATATATAATATATATACATCAAGAGATGATGACATAGAAGATAGTTAACATTCTATATTATCTACTCTTGATATACATACATATAAACAACATATCTAGGATGAGAATTACTAAATTCTTATATGTCATGATTATGCAGTGTACCCAAGAATAATAGAACTGGTATCAAATACGAATATGGAAAAAATAAATTATTTACAATAGAGTATAGACTGTTGACAATATTAATATAATCTTTAAGCAATTTAGTCTTACTTCAACAAATTTAACTACAGAATTGTAACTGTCATTACACTCAAAATGCATGACTAAATTTCATAAATGCAGATAGATATAGAAACAATTTGGAATAAACCAAGAGAAACCCCTACAAGCTTCCAAAAGTCACGGTCATAATGGATTTATATAACACGTAAACAAATGAACAAAGGAAAAAGTAAACTGGTGGTATTATCACTATAGCACTATAGACATTACAATACCACCAGCTGTGTGGTGCTTATATGACAGTGACTGCAGCCAGCACTAGAGCTAGTAAGCAGTACAAAGCGAATACAATCTAAACATCAAGTGGCGAACCTATTAATATGTCCACTAAGGAGCTCCTCTACCCACAGGGGATTAGTGAAGTTGTGGCCCATCTGCCACTCACCGAACCAGCCCTGGTAACTAGACGAACATAAAAACAATAAAACAGCTAAGACGACACAGGTATTCACATGTAGCATATTCACATATAACAGCTAAAATTCTCCCACCAAGAGAAACGCCTGTCATATATATATATATATATATACAGAGGCGGATCCAGGGCTGAAGCTAAACAGTATTTTTCCAGATTTTAAGGGCGTATCCCCCAAAAAGGGCACACCACCCCACAGTGGGCACCGTCAGGCGCGGAAGCACATGGCAGGGGGTCTGGGAAAGGAAATTTCAACATTCCAAGGGTCCCTGACCACAAAAATGAGCACCATTTGAGCACACATTTAGTCAAGCAGCAGTAGCTAAAAACCATATGGAATTTTATTTCTGCTTCATTGTTCATGAGCTTTGCATACCAGCAATTAATGCAGAATGATTCAAGCACTTCCCTTCTTTTTCAGATATCAAAGCGAGTTTTGTTACCAAGTAAAATTTTGATTTCCTTCAAGTCCTGTCAATTAATCAGAAGAAAAAGAAAACAAATAAAGAATATAGCCAAATCCCATCCCAATTGTTTTCTGTATTTTTTAGCGCAAAATTTCGAAAGGCACTTTGAAATCTAGACCGTATTTCCCAATACGGCAAATACGGTCTGAATCCGCCCCTGATGTACCCTGCTGATGCGATTTCTGGATATTGCTCTCGCTTCATAAAAATGCCACCATACTATCCGGGGCGGATCCAGAGGGGGGTCGAGGGGGGCGGTCAAACAGTCCCCCTTTTAGCCACAAAAAATGCGCGAAAGAAGCACTAACCACACGCGCACGCACGCCAACGCCCAGCGTGCCGCACGCTCCACGCACAACACACAACCACGACACACACTTTTCTATTAATTCGTCTCGTATAAAAAAAATTTGTTTAGCCTAGATTTTTTCTGATAAGATTGTAGCTTAGTGTAATATATGTAAATCTCACTTATAAAAACTTAGAATGGGCAAAAAAGGGATCGCAGGCGTCCGGGGGATGCATCTGAGGTAAATTTTTGCATTTAGACAATCAAAAATCTACTGCTCAGATGCTGCTCAGAATGCAGCCAATTTAAAAAAAAAAATATTGGGAATAGGTCTCCCCCCCTCCTATGTGTCTCTTCGCAGCTTTTTAAAACACCAGAAAAAGTACAGCAGGCAAATAAGCTGCCCCTTTATTTCTCCTGGACACCCCTTCTTCAAAATCCGTGGATCCGCCCCTGACAATATACATACACATAATTAACAAAAGAGTTAATTTAGATGTGTATAGAATTTTAAATTTGATGGCACTTTCCCGAGCCGATACCTAAAAGTCATATCAAAGACCAGAACACCTAGTATATGTGATAGGATATTAATCAGGTATAATATTAATCGAGGAGTAATATAATAGAGAAGAATATTCCTACTTACTCATCACTCCTGATAGTATCAGGAGTATAGACGGAGAGTACTAGGACTGCTATATTATCCTTACCTCTGATATTAATATAATATGATATAGCTTATAGGGCTGTGTAACTGGGGGTGGCCACCGGGGGCCAAGGGCGTGCCACCAGCCGGGGGGACCGCGGCGGATCGCTTTCTAGACCTGTTAGTTCCCGCCCCCCTGTGCGTGTGTGTGCGCGTGCGTACGTGCGTGCGTGCACGCAGATACACAACAGTAACATTTACGAGGTATCACACAGCATATAGGAACCAACACCATCACTGTTACACCTAGTCTACCTGATCTACGCAGCTGAGGAGTGTATCAGTCAAAGAAAACACGTGACAAGTGTTCATTGGACATTGGCATCTTAAACTTACTTCCTAATCGTTGCACTGATCTTTGTTAGCCTGGCTGGGTTTGTATAGTTATGTGCCACCAAATACTCACTATACCAACCCTTGAAGCTGAGAGATGAATAGAGGAAAGGATGGTCGAGTAACGCAAAACGATTACTATTCATAGACATAACAGGACTAGGTATGAATAAACATTATATGAAGTCCTGCATGTATTAGTTACCTGTACCTGGAAGCTTATGCGAACGCTCACTTTGTGAATACGTCGTTACCAACGATCAAATGATGTTGCCGAGCTAATTTTGCTTTTACAGATGTGTGCAAAATATATTAGAGACCTATATAGTCATTACCCTTGATCAACACCACTCTTCCATTTACTACAGAAATATTTATGCACAGATTTTAACAGAATTATTTCTAAACCATAAGTTTGCTATCAGTGTCCTGACATCTGAGCATGAGTAAAATAATAGTGTCATTATAAATAATAAAATTAATGCTTATAGGCCAGCCTCCACTCGCATCACAAGAAAATCAGATTTACGTATCTCCCTTTAATTAAGAAGGATGACAACACTAATCTCTTTCTAAGTAAAAGTCCGTCCATCTAATATAGATAAATCTATTTACATATCATGTTCCAACAATCTCTGCAGGTTCACTTTGTAGTTGGCTAGCATCATGCACCCTCTGTAGATTTCTTGGCCTGGGAAACTAAGTGCTTTGGGTACAGGTTTTGGCCTGCAATAAACCAAATAGTAGTCAAAACTGGTTAAGATTGTGATCAATGCTAGATGAAGGGTATACATTTTTACCACACGTGTCTCAAGCGTTTTTTGTTATACCCTAAAAAAATTGAACACCTGAGTTTACCTTGGATAGACCTCTAGTTCAACAGGTTCTGAGAATCCAAGTTTTCGGGATATGGAAGAATGCATCTGATCGGTGAACTCACCTAAGAGAAATCAGACAAGACTGACCTACAGAATAGTACAAGATCAAATAATACAAGACACACAGAAATTACTATATACTACTATTTATATAAGCACTTTACTAACTATTGGAGCTTACAGAAATGTTCATCCTCATAATTACGAAAAACTGATATGATAGATAACCTACCATTTTTCAGAGTCTGGAGGCAGACGAACAAGGATGGGATAGCTTCTGGTAGTAACTCACACAGGGTGGCATAATGGTCATACCTGTAATAGCACCCATCTATAAACAGCAGAATGTGTAAAGATGCATCATACAATCACTACCGATGTCCATTAAATCACACACCCACCTGTACGCGCATGTACTGATGTATATAACATCATTCTACACACCCCTATCTCTAGCTACTGACAGTCTCCTTCCCACAACATCCTACCTATAGCTATAAGCAATAGGCTTGTTTGCTGTGAACCTTGTGTATCATGAATATGTTTTATAGGTACAGGTAAGAGCCTATCTGGCCAGGAAGGATGATAACTATTAGATATCATTATAGGAGCGTAGGGATTCACTGAACTACCAATTAACTGCAATAGTGTTTGGCTCAATAGCAATGCATCGATGGCAAAGTAAAATATGGATAACTATTACAGTATTACCGATATTTCACTGAATAATGGCAAAAACACCATGTTAGTTCACTTACTACTATGCATGTGTCTTCGCATGTATATATGCCTGAAAGCCATTACTGATATCTCCATCAGTTTTAAATAATTAAATCGGTCACCAGGCATCTAAACACGGTCTACTCAACTAGCTTACTTGCTATGCACGACTTTGTGCATCGAATTTCGGTACTAATCTAGCAATTATGCCAATATTATCAATTACCAATATTACATAGAGTCAATGATAACATACACGTGTTATAACACTATAATACACAATTTCATAATACATCGCTAGCATCACAATAGAATCACAAGTTTTTAAATGATTGTGGGTATAGGGGTACTATACTATGGGTAATAGTATTTTAGCTCCGCAATAGTATAATTAGCCCAACTAATAGGCCAATAGTTGCCCCTAGCTGCCACCTTTTCTAGAAACTTGTGCTCCTACCTAGATACCTTTATCGTGAAACATAACATTCAGAACAAACACAGTATATACTATAATCACAAGACTGTCTACAGTTATGAGCATTCATGAACGACATAGTATTCATGAAACAACTGCAAAGGTTATTAAAAACATATTATTCAGTATTATTATGTATTACATAGTACTATACTCCAGTACCTTTGCCAGCCTGTTATGGCATAACCACGGAATGTCTTGAACTTTGACAGTCGCTTGCCACCAATGAGAAATTTGATCCAAGAGCGGTGGTTGTAGAGATGGTGGTTTATACTCGTGATGACCTGCCGGGGACCAGTAGCACCTTTGAATGAAGACGCAGCCCAGATAGATGGAAAAATACTGGAATACTTGTCCAATAAATCTATAATAATAAAAAACACAAATGGGCTAAGAACGAGTTAGGTAAGCTGTATTACGGCAGAAGTTAATCTTATGTAGATTGAGGGATATTGCATAGGATAGGAGATTATACTGATTATGAAATTAGGATCCAGACACTGGATATCACAAGTAGTCAAGTTCAACTTGGAATTTTTAGCACATTAAAAACATTGCACAAACAGCGACATCACAATAAACATAAATACAATACAATACAATACCATACACTACAATATAATACAACACAATAAAATAAAATAAAATAAATAAAATGACACAATATATAACTCAATAGTAAATATACCATTATATATGATGATGATGCCCACTTATTATGTTTATTAGTTTAAATATATATACATACCCAAGGATATCCTGAATTCTGGTAAGTAGTGCCATATCATTGGCTCAACCAAACTTTCAAGTCTAGATTCTGCAAGGTAATATATATCAGTATTTCTTACAAATGCATTGGCATGGCTGATCTGCCACTAAATGAGTTTTTGCTGACATAAAATACTGCATACAAGCCTCAAATTATTCACACCTCTAATAAGATCTATATCCATAGACCTGAACATGTCATCCCACATGATAACCTTGACGGAAGGATGTTTGCCGAGTGTATAGTTTGCCACAGATTTCACATGATCCAGGAAAAGATGCTCCTTTGTTTTGGATTCACTCTGCATTCGCTCTTGGCATTTACTGCATTTTCCCAAGTGCCACACCTACGTACGAACTTGCGTCAAAACCTCGGCAGAAGTACAACATCAGCAGTTCACGTATACCAAGGCAGATGCATGCAGTCATTTCCCCTGACATCTGGTACCTTAGTACTGACATCTGGTGCGTTAACACGTTACAGTCACAATTTAATTAAACATAAATTAGTGACGATGAGCAACTTACATAACAGATGCTAATTAAGCAGCTATATATATTCATAATTAATAGCAGATAATTAACATAATATAAGAACAGCAGACAACATAATGCGCATATCTCACCTCATCAGCACCGATGTGCACAAACTTTGAGTTTGGGTGAAGCTGTAGAAGCTGGCTTATCATAGCCTTGACAACATTTAATGACTCTAAAATTTGAAATTATAAACAAATATCAGATAAATTATGAACATGGTTATTAAAAACATAGCTATAAAACTTCATTTAAATCACAAACATGGTTTAATGTGTGCCTTTCAAAATGTAAAACTGGTGTATCACAGTACACACAGAAATTATAGGAGAATCAATAATAATGGGACCCTATCAGATGGTATCACACAATTAGACAAATTCGCACCTACCTGTTCTGGATGGACAGAGGGCATTAGGGTAACTCTCTACTTCCCGAAGTGGCCTGAATTTGTCATGCTTTAACACAAACTACAATACACAGCATGGTTGTGTAATCCAGAGAACACCATTGCTCCACTCACAACATAAACGTATGAATATAATATATATGTATATAATATGTCTATACATATATTCATGATAGTAATCATTATCGACTATCTCGCATTAAACAATTTACGTGCGTTGCTCAATTGTAAAACATTAGGACATATATGAATTATTCATTCTCCTTTACCCTTCTTTTAGAGGGTTCTTCTCCCATCATTCTTAAACAAGTGCCGCAGAGCGACAGCGCTCAACTGAAGGCAGATGTTCTGATGCTAAACTCACTGGCAAACGAATGAAGAGCACCCTCCCATCACCGCGTTCGCGCTCAGAGCATATATCTAGGATATTACTAATACAGATCTAAAATCCATGATAGCTAGGCTTTGCTATACCGGTAGTTCAGTAATAAAGATACAGCTGTGTAAACTTTAATGACTTCGCTATATTAGCATGTTATCATGGATATGCGTCGAGCGCAACTTAGTGGTGTGGGGGGGAGAGTGGGGGAGGTGCGGGTGAAGGGTCTCTAATCAGCAAAAGCATTGCCGCGGAGCTGGCGCTTGCAAGTTTCATTCAATAAGCAAAGAGCATCACCCTTCGGGCGTGATAACCTCACTCCATTGAGTTGCTGAAATCCAAGTATATTCAGGCAGGCGAGAATTTTGCTCAGCTGTGAGTTAACACATTTGCATTGCAGGTTGCCAGGCAATAATTATGATTAGAATAGTGCCAGTTCACCCCCATGCATGCGAAATGGGCTGCCCCCATGTTTTTGCCTACCCATGTGAGCATTAAGGGTTCATTACAGTGTGCTAATACAGGGTGCTACTCAGGGTGCTAATACAGACTGCTTTAGAAAATAATATGATTTAAGGAGCGTAAACTTTGTTCAACAAACATTTGCCTTTGCAATTGAACTGTGCAAGTGTAGCCTCACATCCACAATAGCAAAAGCAGTTCAGTCCTTTGTTAACAGTCAACAAATCCATGTTTAACCCTCCTCTTGAGGGTCAAAAGGTTATCCGTCACTTACTCTTCGCATGTCAGCAGAAAGTACATTTCATGGTCTTTTCAATAAAGCCATAAAAATGCTAGGTCACTGCTGAAACAAAAAAGTTTTTCAATCGCTCCGTCAGACCATGTCCTCAGAAAATGTCTAAAATCTGCCCCGTGCCCCATTGACCTGTGACCTCCAATTTTGGCACAGTGATGGCTTTTCCTACCATGATGCTATACACCAACTATCACGAGCCTAGGTCGAGCCGTTTAGATTTGTGCCGCAATTCTGCATTTCCTTCCTATACTTTAAGTTAAGGAGGGAATGTTCCCCCTTCTTTTACACCTCTTGACCTTTGACCCCCAGCTTCGACATTCCAACTCGTTTTCGGATTACCCCCCCACGTCCCAAATATCGTGCCCGTACGTTGAGCAGTTTAGATTTGTGCCCAACTGTTGACGGACGCACGGATGGACGGACGGACGGACGGACGCATGCACGGACAATCATGCGATTCTACAAGCTGCATCTGACTATGTCAGATGAGCTAAAAACAAATCAGTCAATAAACAGTTGAGTTAGTTACAAAATTATTAGATATGAACATGAGATGTCGCATTTTTCTTTTAACTTTAGTATTTTAGAAATACTAAGCAAAACTTTGGATAACCTATGGTGGTCAGAATGTAGGTTGTAGAGTAGATAACTCACCTCAAAGTGACCAAACGTCTGCACCAGAGGAATTACTTCCAGTTTGTTGTCTTCTGCAAGTTGCAGCATCTTTGCTACTTCTACATTACTACAAAATAAATGATACATCACCAGTTACATCCAGGATACATATATACCAGAAATATTTAATAGTTGCATATTAAATAGGAAAACAGAAATGCATGCTAGTTTACTGGAGGTGCATAAATGCAGTCAAAAATGTATAGAAGGATCAATCAAGGGAAACCTCATGTGTTATAAAATTATAGACAGATACCTATAATATAGAGATCGTTTTACTGTGTAAGTGTTGCAGAAAGGAACAACTAAAATTGTCCTTTATAGACAGGTGTTCATTTGATAGATGTGTCCACTAACACAGACCTGTTTGACTGTGGAAGACTGTAACAAGTCAGACCACCATCTAGTGGGTCTGATTGTTAGTTATGACCTTTTTTTTATACAGAAAGATAACAGAATTAAGGTCTCCATTTAAATAACATAATTAGCAGAGCTGCAGACATGTCAAAAGGACTGATCTAAGGAAGTGACACACACACATGCACACGCGCGTGCGCACGCACGCACGCACGCACGCACACACACACACACACCTATATGCATGTGGTGCAGCCAGCAGCTGCAAATCTCCCCAGTACGGAAACACATCCTCCCACTCCACTAGCAAGCCAGTTGCACCAAACTCCCTCAGCAGAGGGAACAGCTGAAATTTAAGCAGTTTGACATGAGCTCAATGTATGTGCCATATATGTGCGTACGAGCTACAGATCTCTGCAAGGCGGAAAAAAGAGGCATATATACAGATACTATCAGGAGTAAGATAATATAGGATCCTATATTACATTACTCCTGATACTATGTTATGACATGTTTCTCATCTCTCTCTCATCATATAGGAATTTATTTATCCAGTCAGTCACTACCATCTGTGCATACAGAACGATGGATACCACAAGTTTTAACAGAAAAATTCTGTTTAAAATTCCCCAAAATTAATTTTTGTCAGCCACTTAAATCTTAATATTAGCATAGATTATTTGTAAACGTTTGTAAACGTTATTTGTATGGTACTTAGCAGAAAAGGCAAGGCAATAAACCCTAATAGTAATTTGTGCTATTGTCCACATACCATCTGCTGCATTCTCTCGACCTATAAACTCATATTCTATGTCATAACAACACGTGTGTGCTAGTGACTTATATTTCCTATGCTACATGAACATTACCTTCCAATTAAACTTTAACTCTACATAATTTATTACTTCTCTCATTATATCATTCCTTAGGTCGATGTGTGCTAATTACACGTTACCTGTCACAGGATTGAAACAATTTGTAAAAATTAATACCTGTTCATAGTAAGAAATCTTTGGCGGTGCCCCTTTTAAGTCTAGATGAACCAACCTGTGAGACAAATTAGGTACACTCACATAGAATAAATGCTCAATTATGTACCTTGTGCAGGATATCCACAATAAATAATAAGTTCATCATTAAATAATTATTATAAGCAATTAGTGATCGTGATACATGTAATCAAGATGTAATTATGACAATTTACTACAGAACAACTACATGGTTAAACATTTTTTTTGATCATGTATGCATGTCTGTGTGTTACATTACGTACCGATGTTGATTTTCATATTTGACACTGGCTTCTGGCAAGTACCTTTTGCTCTGACGTTCATATGGCATGGCTGTATCCACACCCTCTCCATGTAGCCTAACCAAACGAAATCATTCCTCAATTTACATAGCTGGAAAATTGTTAAAATACACTAGCTATTTAATCAGCTAGTGCAATAGTGCTGTTTTGGTGCTGACAGACAATTAAGGCTGTGAACGCCTTGATCTAATATACTATGATTATACATTACAAACATTAAATTATATCATAAATAAATTATAAGCTTCTCTTGAGATAGGGTGTATGTCCCCCAGGGTATTATCGGAGGGTACCTTGGGTACGGTTCAATATATCGGAAAGTACTTTGGGGTACAATACAAACATTAAATTATATCATAAATAAATTATAAGCTTCTCTTGAGATA
>NW_014577769.1:93490-107493 GCF_000485595.1 Priapulus caudatus | reverse complement strand
TGAGAAAACTGGCATTCTGGCGCAAACGTTCTGGCGCAAACGCCGACTGTTTGCCAAACAATATAGCCTCGGAAGTGGTGACGACGTGACGTCACATGTTTTTATCTTTGCTGCGCCCGTACCGCTGTACCGCAGCACCGCTGCACGGTTGCTTGGGGATTGGGGAAACTGTCAACAACATTGGAGAATTTCAACAACATTGGAGGTATTTTCAAAATACTTTTTATAAGACAACGTGCAGTGAAATGGGAGGAACTAGAGTTTATTTTGTCATAAGGTAGTGTGATTATGCATATGCCACGAAGTATTTGCTAGTTTTAGTACTGGAGAAATTAGCGTTTGGATGCGCATTGTGCGGCTTTAAGTAAAGTAATTAAGTAAGTTGGTGCATCCATATACGTTGCCCATGATAATACCTACCAGATAATTAGAATTGCCAACGCAAATATCAGTGGCAGAATGATAAAAGTTTTCAATTTGCATCGTGTGAGATCTCGCACATGTATCTTCAAAGACCTCCACATTGTAACTTGGCTTCAACTACTTGGCAAGGCAAACGTCTGCGTTGTAGTCAGGATCCTTGCTCTGAAGCATATAGTCAGTGTCAATGAGCTGTTGTGATGTCAAGCCTACATGATACAGTACCAGATTGAAGATGTAACATGTAAGCCAGTAGACCTGCACATGCAGGGCTCCACATTCTGAAAACCATCACATTGTTGTCTTCAAGAAATAACTTTACTGCTTAATTTTATTTCTCTGTAATCACAGAATAAAACGTTATGCCAATCGATATAATTGGCATAGTAGATTCAAATACAGGGTGTGAAATTAACGCGAGTCCGGAGTCAAATACTCCCTGATTTACGCTCAAGGGGTCGTTGTCGTATCAGGTACTACAGATATGTACCCGAGGTACATATATGTATACACAAAGTGTACCAGACTTGTACTACAGAAGTGTACCCTAACCCTAACACTAACCCTAACCTGTATGATACAGGCGGTTCCGGTTCCGCTTCACTACACTTCACCGCCTGTACCCCTTGCTTCTTCAGCCTGCTTCGCGAAACAAGAATTAAATGATTGCGCCCAATCAGAGAGCTGTAACGGGCCAATCAGCCAATCAGCGAGCAGGCTTTTGCCTGACGTCATTTCTCCAGTTATTCAAGTTGCCTGATCGATAACGAGGCTTGCGAAACGCCAGGGTTGAGCTCGCGTACAGGCGGTACATAGTGTATAGTGAAGCGGAACATATACCGCCTGTATCATACAGGTTAACCCTAACCCTAACCCTAAACATACCTCATACAAAAATATAAACATAATACTAAACAACCTAAAAGTACCTCGGGTACATATATCTGTAGTACCTAATACCACAGGCACTTGAAGTGCCTGTGCCTAATACGACAACGACCCCATCTGCCTGATTTACTGTCGGACTCCCTGATTTGACATATGCATTGTGCTAACTAATTACGAATTACTTATCGAGTTATTCAGAATTGCGTAGGAATTGCGTTGAATTAGTGGCTATAACTAATGAACCAAAATGGTTAGTATCTAACCCTGATTATACATACTAAATAGATTCCGATAGAATTGTTGCTAACTTCATGACAGCTACTATAGTAGGCATTTAACACTGTCAGTTGTCTTTCCCAGACTAAAAGTAAAATGTGTGCAAACTGTTCAGAAAGTCAACGCCGCATGCAGAATAAGCGAAACATGCACACAGCTATAAAAGCCGTGCCAGCACACTTGATTTATCAAGTTAAGCTAGTTCACAGCAGAGCGAGGTGCCCGCCACTACCAGATCCGTTCACCATGCAATCCTAAATAATCGATTATATTATAGAGATCAGTGACAGTGACTGGTAGCTGAGAACAATATATACATTGTATATATGTACAATGTACATATATATATATGTAGTATAATATAGTGTGATATATATATATATTGTATATATGTCTATAATATCAGAGTGTTATATAGGTCCCTATATTACACTCCCTGATTATATATGTATATATATGTATATTTATATTATAGATATCAGGAGGTATAATTGACAGAATATTCTTATTCACAACTCATTATTTTAATATTCGTTAATGACAATTTGTCATTATACGCTACCTATATATATATATATGACTGTACATATGTAGTAGATATCTAGTATATTATGTACCAGTATAGTATGTATCATATATATGTTACGATATGTATATATATATATATGTACATACTATGATGTACAATGTATAATTGTTCTTCAGACTGGTAATTGCACTGATCTGAGTGATCTCTATATATAGGGCCATACATCAGTATTATTATTTATATTGTTAGTATATTATAGAGATCCAGTGGTAGTTACTCATATATTATCAAGAAGCATATAAAGAAGACCTTCTTTATATGCTTCTTGATATTATCAGGAGTAGATAATAGGAAGTAACTAACCCATATTATTAGTATTATCTACTCCTGATATTATCTCTCCATATTACCGTAGCCTATGTATATCTCTATATACTCCTGATCCAACGTTAGGTTCTCATATATGGTTCTCTCGCTTCATTGTATGATCCACTTAGTATTAATTTGAATAATAATAATAATTAGTAATAATGGCAGCGGCCGTAGGCTGATCAGAATTTCTAGCAGGGGGGCGCGGACCAAAATTCATGACTTATAATGTATGAGCGGAGGCGCAGCTCTTGATCGACGTGATAGTATCACCTATAAGTGTGGTAAGGGTTTTTAGATGAGAGTGATTTTTCAAAATTTACTTTCTAACGCTTTAATAATTTTATACAGTTTTTTAATACAACCAGCGCGAGCGAGGAGGGAGCGAATTGCGAACTGACTGAGCAGTACTTCAAGTCAGCGCCACTCCGCTAATACATGTTAGTTACTTATGTGTGATTCCAAGACTTGAACGATGAATGCAACTAGATTTGGATAATCGGAAAACAAGCACTGCATGCATATGATGCGTTGTTATGAAGAAGCTTAGAATAAAATTATAAGGTGGCGTTGAGACAAGTTCTTTCACGGATAACTTTAGTGACCAAAAAAATCACGTTATGGTTATTTGCGATTATTAGCTCAGCTTATTTTTTAATTTTGCTCCAAACCACACTTTTGCTTCCCACACACACAGCACTACGGCCCTGTAAATGTGATAATTATATGGGGCTGTGTAGTACGCATCCTTTTCCCAACCTATTAGGCCATCTACGTGGTGACGAAACAACACCGCACATGACCGCTATAATTATATTATTCCGGGAGTCGTACCTGTGTGGTGTGATTAGGTTAACCTAATAGTTGGAAAAAAATATAATAAAAAACTAGCTACAGCGTTATATCAAACACGCGGTCTTCGCGGCTTTCCCATATGTCCGGTCGACTTCTATTTTCGGATCAAGATCGTTAACGCGGTATTTCCCTGTCCTGGTCCATCCCGGCGCCACGCAAATAACTGCCCCATTAATAATATCAGGAGTGAATAATATAGATTTATTCACTCCTTATATTGTCGTACAACAATAAAACTATATCTAACACAAGTACGTGGGGAGCAAGAGTTAATCATTAATCGACCATTCACCGATTCACTTATAGATATATACAGTGTTCTATTTATATATATGTGGGTACACGAAGCAAACCATATCATTTTACTCTCATTATATTTTACCGTCTCGCGACGCGAATAAATGATTATAGCAAGAGCAAATACTAGGAGCCGTATTATTTAGCCTTTGATCTTCTTATGATTAAAGGGCGGCTGGTTTTGTGTCTGTCTGTCTGTCTATCTTCTCCCTCCAGTAGATTCACCCCAAACACCATATATATTCTTAATCAGATGTCGCCAGATGCCAAGGCAAGGTCAAAAAAAAAAAAAAATACACAAAATAAAGTTAATTACAATTAAATTTATTCTATTATTTTAACGAAATGTTCGCGAGGTGGCGCTATTATAGCCTCTGCTAATTCATGCGGCCGTTGACTTCTCATCCATCCGGACTGCATGTGTCGAATTTGCATTTGATTCTCATCCATTCGACTGCATGTTGAATCTTTGCCATTTTGAGCCGACTATTTTCTGTCGTCGACCTATTTTTGTCTTAGTTCTATTACCTTTTAGAAGTTAGTTTAAGTTTGTTAGTTCTATTAACTTAGTTTCTTCGAAGGAGATGACATAAAGCGTCGTACACGACTACTGCTGAAAGGTCGGCCTATTTTTGTTAGGTTCTATTACCTTAGAAGTTAAAGTTAAGTTTGTTAAGTTTTTACCTTTAGAGTTAAGTTAAGTTTGTTAGTTCTAATTAGTATTACTTAGAAGTTTAGGTAAGGTTTGGGTTGAGTTCTATTACCTTTAGAAGTTAATAGTTTAAGTTTGGTTAGTTTATTACCTTAGTTACTTTCGAAGGACCAGAAAAAAGCGTCGTACACGCTACCTGCTGAAAAGGTATAAATTATATAAATAGCTAGCGCACGACACGAAAAGTTGTGACAATGTACACAGCAATACTAGCGTTCGATATACACTGCAGGCAGAAAAGTCGAGACGATCCTGAGAACAGCCAATCTATAGCGCTCAAACTATAGTACCAGGCTAAAATCAGGGCATCGCATTCGAAATAGCCGAAACGCGCAATTAGCACAAAGCGCATGCAATAGCAGAAAAACGAGTAACCGCCGAAAAGGATACCGGCATCCGCCGGAGGTAGCCCAGCTAGTTATATATAAATACGAGTACACGCACTCAGACATTATAACTCGGGCGATAGGGCTCCTAGCTAGCTGTATATACTATGTGGTGTTTAATCTGACACTATATGACCTATATTGCGGGATAAGATGTAAGGCTGTGTTTACCAGCGAGAATAGTGTGTGTGGTGCGCTCGGTTATTTACGTTCCCGACTGGCCAGCCAGCGAGAACCAGTATAAGCGTTTTCTCCCCATGCATGATGTCTAGAATGTGTGCCCAAGGCACAATCTTCCCCAGGCGACATAATTCATATACATATCTACCTGTATCTGTCTACACAGGTCAAGTGCACGGATACCTAGTTATCTCAGACATCGGCATCACACACACACGCACGCACGCACGCGCGCACGCACGCACCACCAAGTTGACAGTGGTTTGAGAATGAGTGGGGAACTATATGGTACGCAGCTGTGCTTTCCGCTTTTCTTCGTCATTATAGAAATTTGGCCCGCGTGTGGGAGCTTGTGTATATAGGCGAGCAGCCAATATTAATTCTGAGCGCTATTTGTGAGTCTATTCTCGTTTTTACATGAAAGCTCGTGTATTACTTTCATCTTCAATGCTTCCTAAAATGCAGGATCATGCTGGTTATCTGCTTCCCAACTACGACCATCTAATTGCCAGCAGAAGCCACGGGTATACATCGAGGTTGGCTATAGATGCTAGGCGGAAGCTGCCACTCATTCAGAGGTTATCACCGAAGCATTCACTTCATTTACGTTTCATTTTGAATTGTTATTACACATTCTACGACAAAAAAATCTCGTTACAAATGTACGAGCAAAATATAGCTGTAAGGTTTGAGCGGAGGTAATTAATCTAATTAATATTGAATGTAAGTCAGGATGCAGTAAGACCGTATACAGACTTCTAATCGTAAACGAACTTATTCATGTATATATCAATATTCAATATTGTGTGTGTATTGTCTCGATTAGTTCCCTAAACCTTGCATTTTAATATCACGTCTAATTTTATCGTAATGAAAATAAACTTGGTTCGCATCGGTCTATGAGAGCGTTCACCGCATGGCTGCTATTACCGCCGAGTCACGGTCCAGCGTCAACGACCTACCGTAGATTCTCGCGCCACAATATTCCCACGGCAAAAAATAGCGAGAAACAGAGACGATATTTATACCCTTTTATTTCAGCTTGAAAACTGCTGTTCCTGTCGAGCTACATATTTACACATGTCGAAGAGATGAACCACAAACATGCAGTAGTATATGTTTACGCGCGAGCGTATTTCCTCCCTCTCCCCCTCTCTCGGTAATGGGAGCGCGGCATTTTGCGACTGTCCTCTTGCGATCACTACCGTACACTTGTGAGGCGTCCGACTGCCAGAAAGGATGCGTCACCGATATTCAAAACGCTTATTTACAAGTTTCTGCATACACAATAAAAATTATAATTCGGATTAGGAAGCTGGCATCATTTCAGGTATCGTACACGCAGTCGTCAGTTCTCCACGACCATGGGTCCTAGCTCACGCTACAGGAAGTACGAATACGAACCGGATGATGGCCGTTCTAACTGTTAAACAGATACAACGCGCAGTATGGGATATATCACTCACACGGGTAACGCTATTGCTAGATCAGATAACATTCCCCTCTCCCGAGGTATCCCGTGAATCGAAGTCTCTATCGCATCTACAATGTAGTGTCGCGAAGGGTACGGTCTCTCTCCCTAACTTCCCACCCACTAATACGGAACCATGCACTAATATGACAAATACTAATATGACAAACCGAATCGCACAACAATTTAATTAATTTCATTCCCGTTATCTATACTATTCTGAACCTACTACAACCGAACACTACAAGACTTAGACATGACACCGCGCATAAACGCTACACCGGTAGCAACTGATCTTCAGCTCAAGGAACGAGACTTATCGCTCAGTGTTTACAAATCATGTGGGACTATCTTGTACCCTGGCTGTTACCTTTATGCACGTGTAAATAATGGTAGATGGAGGGTCCCAGAAACATACCTGCAAAACACTGACTGCACGCACGCCAACCGTGTGCCGATTAAAAAGAAGGAAGTACGTATCGAGCACCCCAACATTATAAAAAAAAACATAATATCTACACTTATATACCCGGTATGGTGAGGAGACGGAGTCCTGTTGATGAGAACACTCGATAAACAATCCTGAGATTGGCACGCAAGAGATAACACTACCCTTCAGGAGATCTCCTGCTGGGTACAGCCGGACAACCAACAGCAAGACGGGAAGCTGGCGACACTCCAAGCAGCAGACGATTGCTTGCTAACAACGTCCCAGGCGGCATCATCTCGTAGAGATGGGGGCAGAACATAGATATAATATAGATAACCTCGAAGTCTATCTATATTATCAAGAACTAATAATACCTATAGAATGCTAATACTATGCTAATGCTAGTAATATAATAGGTATTATTAGCTCTTGATATTATTTCTATGGGTCTGAAGCATCGCAGAACGGCAGGACACAACACTCGCAAGCTACGCGTGTAAGCGCTATACTACAATACGCTCACAGCGGTATCAACTGCTGCCCCTTCTCGTGTTCCTCGCTACAGTCGCCTGTACGCACGGTTTACGAGCGGGGAGAAACGCCGCGGGACGTGTAATGGTGGGCAAGCCGTTTCTATTCACAGACTCTCGCTCGAATTTCTATCAGCATCGAACTTGTTCATATATGGAAATAAACGAATGGTCCGTTTTGAACTATTAGCAATAACCTCATTCACTCCCACTAAATACAGGAAAGTCATCACTATGTGACCCTACGTACACACGCATAGAAGCAAGGCATAGGGTATATATGGTTCTAGGACGGCATTCTGGTCCACACTATAATTACCCCACCGCCCACGAGCTGTAGCAACTTATAGCTTCTAGTCGGGACTACGCTTGCTGCAAAATAACGACACCCTGTCGCACGCACGCACGCACGCACGCACGCACGCACGCACGCACGCACGCACACACACACACACACATCCACACACACCACATCACACACACACAACACACACACACACACACGCACGCACACACACACACACACACACACACACACACACATCCACGCACACACACACACGCACGCGTGCAGATGCAACTGAATTTAAATAATTACCCGCCCATTTGCCGTGTTCATATTGAGAACAATACAGAACTGCAAGCATCACAGCGTATATATAGATAGCTGTGGTAGCAATGGCCCCCGACACGTATTTACAGTATACATCCACCTATGTACATCAAGCACAGCATTCTATCAGTAGCGACAAGAAACGAACCAGCGTATGCCGTTTTCACTTTTCTAGAAAGACTAGCGCAGACTTGCAATTTTTGGTTGCTCGTCGCTGCAACCTGCAACCGCATGCGATTGGTCGCACGCTTCACCGTGTGTGCGCATGCAAGCGATTTCGGAGCGATTCGAAGCGACGAGTTGCTGAAAAACCCAGTTTGATTTCTTGCAACTCATTGCAAGTGACCAGAATCGCTACAAGTTGCAGTTGCACGTTCCCGCCGACATGGCGATTTCACAGCAATTTCGACTGCGATTCTAGAATCGCAGCCGAGTTGCATGAAAATGTCGCAAGTCTGCGCTAGGCTCAAAGCAGCGTGACACTACCAGACTACTGCTACGAGCTGCGAGCGAGACACGAGCTGGAGTGCCCAACGACGACGGTACGGTCGCAGCACGACGCACACGTACCCCCAGCTACACACACTACGTACACCCACCGTGTTAGCAGTTGAGCAATGGAAGGAAACCTCTCATGTGAGGAATGTGCACAGCTATATACACCACCTTCTTGACACGAAACTTACTTCGAAATGGAGCAAATTAATGGAGCATTTCGTAAAACTAGTCGAACAAAATGCTTTCGAGTCTAAACTCTGGACAAATGAAAACGAAAGAAATTTGGACCAATTTACATGCACACAAAACGTACAAGTTACAATATTTACATTACAAGTCTGCACCATTATGAGCAGTGCTAGTAATATACAGTCATACGCCAATAAATTAAAACACGTTTAATAATCATTACCGATTCAATTCTTGGCAATTCAATTACAATTCTCATTGCCGATATTTTAGAATACCCACATGGCAAGTAATACCTGATAATTTCGAGAAAAAACCATTTTGTTGGAAATCGATAGAGTAGCTACCCACCTGGTCACTGATAAGGCTGTTGTGACCGTGTATACATAAGCCGATCGTACCCCATACCAGTGCACCTAAACCGATGACTATTTTCGTTCCCTGTGAGTCTGATTGATGACCTACACCGAGGGATGGGTTGCTAGCCTAACACATCAAGATATCAATGCTGGGGCGGGTTTTTTCTCTCGAACGGAAATGCTGCTGTACCTGCTAACACCAGACGAAGGTGGGCCACTACATGCATGATTCATCTAAGATGACAGCACACTGCAATGTAGTGGAACAAGCTGTACTGCCAGTTAGCCATTTGGCCGGCATGCTGAGCACTGCTTGACCTCTATGACCATGAACCACTACATAATTTTCGCATTGCTCGTGCTGTTCTACAACGCACTAGAATGTCAGACTTCCCTAGCACGTGCGCTCGCGCTCGCGCTCGCGCTCCCCAATCGTTCACGTATTCATTCCAGTTTTTCCACCGCAGATGGCGTGTGCAGGTAACTTCTTTCCGCGTTGCCCACACTGGACTGCGCTGGTTCTGATATTGCACCGTCGCCTTGGCAGAACATCTCCAGCTAAAAATACACGCACCTTTCCTTGCCTTCTTCCGTTTCAGAACTTTCGGCTGGGCTTAAGTAGAAATAACATGCAAACACTCTCCTTCTCTCGCTTTCCATCGTAGCGATTGCCACGACCAACCGTCGTCGCTTTTCTGGATGTAATAGCTGTCTCTTTCCTTCGCGACCATTCGCTCTGTAGAACGTAGCACTCGTATTATAGACCATCACAGCCTGCTAGCAGATGACGGCGGATGGCGACTGTTACCATGGCGACCGTCAACTCTCGCACCACACATCACTTCTCGACGCTCGTCTCCTCATACTCCTCGTCATCGTCAACGTCGTCATAGTAACGGTCTTTCGTGAGGAGGTAGACGACAGCTTCGTACGTGGACATCATGATGGCAGTGTTCGGGATCTGCCGCACCATCTGCGTGCCGAGTCCGCGATACCACGCCCGCCAGCCTTCCTGCCGCAGCACGAGGAAGAGAGTCTGCCAGAAGCGGACATACTTGTTGCCAGGCTGCCTCAACCGCGTCCTTGCCACCTCTGCAAGACAACACAACCGTCGCATGAGACGTGCGCGAGCGACGCACAGGAGAAACGAACAGCTACGCGCAATGTAATCAAACACAAAGATGCTTGAACGAAATTTGGGCATTTTTAATAGTTACTGGCAACAGTACGAGAAGCATGTGTGAAACAAAAGCTAGTTTTCAATGTTATTTATCGAACACAAAAAGGCATGACTTAGATTTGGATTTCTTCAACATTTAAGAGTTGTGTTTACTTTTAAATGTATTTTCATCTCAACAACTATTTAATTAATACGTTTTGTATCATGTTTTAAAGCAGCAAAATGCGCATCAAAACGCTAATTTCTCCAGTACTAGACTAGCAAATCCTTCGTGGCATGCATAATCACACTACCTTATGACAAAATAAACTCTAGTTCCACCCATTTTCACTGCGCGTTTGCTTAAAACCCAGAAGAAAGAGGTGAGAAAACTGGCATTCTGGTGCCAACGCCAACTTGTTTGCCAAACAATTTAGCCTCGAAGTGGTTAGGCGACGTCACATGTTTTTATCTTTGCTACACCTGTACCGCTGTACCGCAGCACCGCTACACGGTTGCTTGGGAGAGCAACGCGAAACTGTCAACAACATCGGAGAATTTGAACAACATTGGAGGTATTTTTTTATACCTTTTATAAGACAACGCGCAGTGAAATGGGAGGAGTTTATTTTGTCATACGGTAGTGTGATTATGCATGACACAAAGTATTTGCTAGTCTAGTACTGGCAAAATTAGCGTTTGGATGCGCATTGTGCGGCTTTAATACTATCGAAAACTGAGCATTATTTCACTACTTTCAAATAAAGGCCTAAACAAATCGTGAAAATTGGCAACTTGCAAAGGTTCTACTTTATCAATACTCGCCATGGAGCAAAATCCACATTATCGGAGTCTACTTCAACCTCGGATCTCCCTTGACAACAATCACCTTTTACCTTTTTGCAGTACATTGGTTTGCAGAAAATTTCCAATGATGTTATACAATAATAATGCTTTATCAAATTTTGCAGGCGAAAACCAAACAAAATTAAGAATGGTATATATTATATATATATATATATAATTATATATATATAGAGATTCCAATGGTTGTTTATGAACTCGTGTGTCAAGAGTGCTCAATACTACCATGAGTAGAGCAAATATAGATAAAGTTATACGGACACGATAGTAATTTTGACTCTGTTTATTGCATACAGAACTGTTTCGTGTGGAGCGAAAGCTCCACACTCATCAGTGCCTAATACAGCTCGTGATCTATTTAGAACATCCCGAGCAGTATAAAAACATCATGCATAATGTGATCTATTGTTCGTATTCATACGTGCACGTTCTAAAGAAATACCATAGACACTAATTAGCGCGTCATTGTCGGTGACTGCTGCGTGCTGGTGCTAAATTGAATTTATTGTGAGAGTTCACATAACGTTCCTTAATAAAAATTTATCTTTATGTCTGCATTTTGCCATTTACTAACAAGTTCGTTTCTCTTGTTCAGTGTCGCGGTCTCAGGTTGCACAATATGTGGAACTTCTCTGTTAAACATAGGTTGCATTTCTTCATAGTGTTCGAGTAGTGTGGCGCTTTGCTCAGTATCTTCCATTTAATCGCATAGTCTAGGTTGTTGTCTTTCAAGTTCCAAATATGTCTACTAAGTTCTGTCGAGTTCCGTTTTGATTCCGTAGTAAAGGATGCCTTATGGTTCGCTAGTCTCGCTTTGAAGTAGGTAGCTGTTAGTCCGACGTATGTTTCTGTCTTGTTTTCGCTTGTCACTGTTGCTCGGTATACTATGTCTTTAGCAAGGCAGTTTCCATCCAGGGGGCACGTTACGTTTTTCGGGCAGTTGCATTTTCTGTTGTTTATTGTTTCCGTGTTGATCTGTAGAATTCTTCTGTTGTTTCCCTCTATTATATTCTTCACGTTCGGCATGCAGCTGTACGAGATCTTAACATTGTTCTTATTGAAAATCTTGTGGAGTTTGTTTTCTGGAGGGAAGCACTTATTTACGATTTGTAAACAAGCGACTCTCCGAGATATCCTCCAGCGGAGAAATTTTTGAAAAAGCGGCGTCCACATATCAACAAGCATTAAAATTTAAACGACAACGGCTATAACTACAAGCTTCGCTACGAAAAACCACAAGCAGCAACCGGAAGAAGAAACAGAGCACGCAATATCATTTGGTACAACCCACCATACGACCAAAATGTGAAAACAAATGTCAGCAAGGAATTTTTATAAATCGTAAATAAGTGTTTCTCTCCAGAAAACAAACTCCACAAGATTTTCAATAAGAACAATGTTAAGATCTCGTACAGCTGCATGCCGAACGCGAAGAATATAATAGAGGGAAACAACAGAAGAATACTGCAGATCAACACGGAAACGGTAAACAACAGAAAATGCAACTGCCCGAAAAACGTAACGTGCCCCCTGGATGAAAACTGCCTTGCTAAAGACATATAGTATACCGAGCAACAGTGACTAGCGAAAACAAGACAGAAACATACGTCGGACTAACAGCTACCTCCTTCAAAGCGAGACTAGCGAACCATAAGGCATTCTTCACTACGCAATGAAAACGGAACTCGATAGAACTTAGTAAACATATTTGGAACTTGAAAGACAACAACATAGACTACGCGATTAAATGGAAGATACTGAGCAAAGCGCAACACTACGAAGACATGCAACCTATGCTTAACAAAGAAGTCTACATATTGTGCAAACCTGAGACTGCGACACTAAACAAGAGAAACAAACTTGTTAGGCCATCCTTAAAAAATTCTTGCTATGTTTGCTGTCCCCCACCCAACCCATGATTTTTTTAGTGGGTAGGTAGGTAGGTCATTTTGTGTGTGTGAAGCATAATAGTTATTTTAAGTCTGTCCTCATGTTTGCCACACATGCTTTGTGTTTCAGTCTTAACTATAAAAAATGTTTAAAAAAAATAAATATGGAACCCAAAATGTCAAAAAAAACTTTTCGGTCGTGGCTATTTTCGTGGGTCGGTCGGAGGACAGCAAACATATAATTTTTTAAGGATGGCCTTAGTAAATGCAGACATAAAGATAAATTTTTATTAAGAAACATTATTTAAGAAACATTATGTGAACTCTTAAATTACAATGAATTCAGTTTAGCGCCAGCGCGCAGCAGTCACCGACAGTGACGCGCTAATTAGTATCTATGGTATTTCTTTAGAACGCGCACGTATGAATACGAACAATAGATCACATTATGCATGATGTTTTTATACTGATCGGGATGTTCTAAATAGATCACTCTGTATTAGGCACTGATGAGTGTCGAGCTTTCGCTCCACACGAAACAGTTCTGTATGCAATAAACAGAGTCAAAACTACTACCGTGTCCGTATAACTTTATCTATATATATATCCCCATACTGTTATTGTACCTGGCAATCATGTGACACTAGTTGAGTCTATCTTGCACTGTTGAAAACACTACACTGACACTCATTTATGCCAACAAACGCATTTTTGTTGTGATAGACTGTTGATAATATAGTTCACGTGTAATTATTATAGATAAAAAAAAATTGTACAATACATCAGACAGACATAATCACCTTACCGTGATCTCATACAGCCTGACAGTGGGGCCAACTGAACGCTGGCACAAAAACGCGTTTTGGGAAAGTGAAATAGAACTTTGATCGGACACCATATGTTGGACTTCTATTGCTTACTTGCACGACCATCACAGAGACGTACGAACGACACGTGCGGTGATACCGAGGGAACGACATGCAAGAATCAGCAGCAGCACAGCGCTGGAAGCACGGCTAACGCTCCATTAGGAGTGTTCCCAACTTTGATATCATTAATGATTAATGATTAATGATTAATGATTAATGA
>NW_014577769.1:89871-93480 GCF_000485595.1 Priapulus caudatus | reverse complement strand
ATAATCCTAACCCTAACCCTAACCTAAATGACATTAAACCACAAACTAATATATGACCATGACCATATATCAGGGTTCCCCAAGCTTTTCCATTATAGCATGGCAGGGCTGCCTTCACGGTCCTAGTTTTAGCATTTTTTTGCAAATTTTAGCATGGCGGCTATGATATTTAGAGTGGTGGGGCTCGCCAATAGCCTGGCGGGCCGCCAGGCTATAAGTGCTCTTGGAGAACCCTGTATATATATATATATATATATATATATGTTCTTATGCCCATTAATGACGTTAAAGTTAAATGGAGTGTCACCCGAAGCACGACTCACCGTGTGGGTAGGCCAGCATGGAAGCACAGGTTTTCGACACGGCGCCGGCCAGCATGAACTCGAGGAAGTCGCGCGTCGTCTTAGTGTCACACGAGCAGCCGCCACGCCGCTCTCTCAGTTTGCGTTTCACATATTCATATATCACAAAGTGCACAACAGTCTCGGCGATGCCGTAGTAGGACGCGGTGATTCCCTTATAGAAGGCGCGGAAGCCTCCCTCGCGGACGATGTCCCGCAAGCACTGCCACACCGTCAGCCGCTGCTGTCCCGCTTTACTGTCAAACAAAACATTCGGCATTATAGACAGTTAAAAAGCAAAAAGTATACATTGAATTCATACCTGTGTACAAGGGCCCATACCTGTAAATGCGATAAATGGTCTGCATTGACAGGCGATCATACTATATTATATCACTAGGTTTCTCCCCCGGAAATTTAGAAGGTATGTGGTTTGTGGACGGGTGGGGGAGGGCACAGGAGGAGGTTGTACCAATTGGAGTCAATTATGCGTGTTTTCGAGTCAATTATTCGTTCAAATTCGATCAGCTTAGAGATTTATCAAGTTGTGAAAACGCAGCAACACTGTGTTGGGATTGTCAAGAGTAAACACAGCTGGAAACCAGGGCATGTCAATTAGGCAATTAAAGCATGCCAGAAGATTTACGAAACTTACAGACGCAAATTAGCTTCCACTTGAATACTATAGGCATTACAGTGTTAAGGGAGGCTTATGTCGGGCTTGCGAGCCGACTCAACTGGAAGCAACTGGCTGCAATTCACTGCGACTGCAGTGCTTAGGTGGACTGCGACGCGACTGCCTGCGACTGGCCGCCACTAGTTGCTCGAAATAGAACAGTGGGCAACTGGACGCAACTAGTCACTGCCGATCGCTTCCAGTTGCTCGAAATCCAGTTGCTTCCAGTCGAGTCGGCTCGCAAGCACAACATAAGCCCCCCTTATAAAGCCTGATGAGAACCACCTATCACGGTACAACTGTCATTCAAGGGAATGGCCAGGTGCCCTTTGTAGACAGGTACCCATTCTCAATGAATATTTTTGTTTTTTAAACATTATTATTTATGGAAGTACAGTCTGGATTGCACGAGTGGTTTCCTCGTGTTACAGCGTTAACGGTTGTGACCTTGGGCTGGGGCTCAGTGGGGATTTAAGCATTGCTATCAACAAGTTGTTATGCCACTGAACGACAGCTTTAGCTTCAGTTAATTTAGATAAGATGAGTGTCAGGGGAGACAACGTAACAGCTTGGTGGTGCCAGATTGACAGTAATAGAAGCCACAGCAGCTGAAGTAGATAGCAGAGATGCCAACACATATTTAAAGCAATCTGTAGTTTCTGGCCATCAAATTAGTAGTTCGAGGGTCACGTAGTGACCCGAGTTTGCTAGGGGGGTCCGGCATGCCTCCCTGAAAAATGTTTGATTCTGAGATGCAATTTCCTGCATTCTGGGGGTCAAAAATGACAATAAATTGACAAAAAATGACAATAATGTACAAACTTCTTCTTTTTTTCGATCACAGTGTAATTCTTAGCTTGATACAAACTGGTCGTAGTGGTGCAAAAGGAATAGAAATTCGTATAAAATACGGATAAATCGTAGTGGTTGGCATCTCTGACTCTGAGATAGAAGATGACAGTTACAAACCCTCGCAGGAACCACCCGACGTGGTCTTTTTGATAAGTTCTAAACCAAAGTTCACTTGTAGCCCATTGGTGATGATGCACTAACGACAACCAAGCTATGTCGCTCGTTGGAAGTTATTTATAGACGTGTTAGAAAGACATACTGACATAGTAGCAAGGAATGACAGCACTGCGAGTGGTTACTCCTCTGCCGTAATGTAACTCCTATTTCCGCTGCCCTCACTGCTATGCTGATGAGAGAGGCAATAAGGCTTTCTTGGTTTCTGTATCAGTTATCATGGACTTCACTATCAAATTGCGCTACCATGTTCACCAATGAGAATGAGTTTGGTAAGTGTCTGTCTCAAACATTTTAAAACCTGTATGCTTCACCGCCAGCACATGCATCCATGACATAATAATGATCTTGTGAAACAGCTAAGTGAATCAAGTTTTGAATGAGCCACACAAATAGTGACAGGGCGTGAAATTAGCACAGGCCCACCGGCAAATGCCGGCAAATTATTTGGAGGGACAGTAATATTGGAAAAACACCGGCCCTCCGAGCCGGTGGTTTCAGCCGTGTTAGCGAGTACCTACATTTTTAGCTCAGCTGACGAAGTCAGATGCAGCTTGTAGAATCGCATGAATGTCCGTCCGTCTGTCCGTCCGTCAACAGTTACGGCACAAATCTTAACCGCGCGACGTACGATCTTGATATTCGGGACGTCGGGAATAGGGAAAGGTCGCGAAAATGACTCAGGATGTCGAATTTGAGGGTCAAGGGTCAAAGGGCAAGATATGTCAATATTTCCCCCTTAACTTAAAGTGTGTATTGCGATATTTTTGCTCAGAAAAACTAAATATAGCTGAATATAGTCTCACCTGACAGCAAAACAGCCAGACACTAAACGCGCGAGAGGCGTGTTAGTGGGTGATATGGTGCTAGGATTACCTAGAAGTACTCGATTTTTATCGCTTTATATCTCGGCATAGGAACATCGTAGAGACAAGCGATTGATCTTATGTTGGCTAACTATGACGCCTGCATAATATTCCAGTAGAGAAGTACCTCAATAAGGTAGGTAAACTTTATTAATTTTGCTGAAATGACACCACGGTTTTCCTATTTCAGTGTTGTACGCTCTGGGGTTAATGGGCTCTTGATTTTATCGTGTCGCGATAATGCCTAATAGCAGAATTGGTAAACTTGTATTTGTGTCGGTGATTAATTGAAAACAAGTGCATGATTTGAGAGAGCCTATACTTTGTCTATGGCAGATAAGCGGTGGCGCCACTAGCTAATCCATACTTCCGGCTAGTTTCAAGATGACAACAAACGATTGTTTACCAAACTAGTAGTTCGAAAACTGGCACTTTTTTTGGTTCACAGGTCAAAGGGCAATGGGGGAAAAGTCAGATATCAGACATTTTCTGAGGACATGGTCTAACGGACCGAGTGCACTCAACTTTTGTGTTTCAGCGCCGACCTACCATTTTTATCACTTTATTGAAAGGATCGTGAAATCTACTTTCCGCTGACGTGCGAAGAGCAAGTGTCTGATAACCTTTTGACCCACAAGAGGAGGGTTAAACATGGATTTGTTGACTGTTAACAAAGGACTGAACTGCTTTTGCTATTAGA
>NW_014577769.1:67321-89489 GCF_000485595.1 Priapulus caudatus | reverse complement strand
CAGTATAAAACGACTTATCCCGAGCTAAAGTTATCCCGCTTCAGCAGTATAAAACGACTTATCCCGAGATAAAGTTATCCCGCTTCAGAAGCGGGCTAAAGTCGTGCGCAGTATAAAAGCGGCATAAGACATTTTATTGTGACTCTAGACAATTGCTGTTAATCAAGCAATAACGGTAGGTGTCATGAAAGTGGTGAAAACACTGGAAACTCTCGCAATAGTTACTTTAAGGTATAGGAGGAAATACGGAATTGCGGCACAAATCTCAACAGCTCGACCTACGCTCTAAATATTCGATGTATAGTGTGATGGGCAGGAAAACCATCACCAGCATGAAATTGGAGGTCACAGGTCAAAGGGCAATGGGGGAAAAGGTCAGATATCAGACATTTTCTGAGGACATGGTCTAACGAACCGACTGCACCCAACTTTTTTGTTTCAGCGCTGAACTACCATTTTTATCACTTTATTGAAAGGATCGTGAAATCTACTCTCCGCTGACGTGCGAAGAGTAAGTGTCTGATAACCTTTTGACCCTCAAGAGGAGGGTTGAACATGGATTTGTTGACTGTTAACAAAGGACTAAACTGCTTTTGCTATTAGAATGTATACAAATGTGAGCTTCTTTTGTTCACTGGTCCTTATTCTATCTTCCGGTAGTATTACAAACCACGTAGCTTCCTTCGTTTTGACATAAATCATACTTTTGCACGACATGGTTTTCACGTTATTTACCGTTATGTGGCGTAGCCAAGCTGCAAATTCTCATGCACAGCAACTCGAAGGAGGCGTGGCAGGGAATTTAGGCCGTATAGTCTAGCCGAGTGCAGAAAATGCGCTTAGAAATTAAGTTTCGCTGTGACCATGCTGGGTTTAAAAATTAAAACTATTTTACATTTAAGCTATAGTTAGAATGCCTTGTTTTTATGGTTGAATCCAGCAGTTTTTTTTAAATAAATGCTGCGCTCGTAAAATATCTGAACTACTTCACCCACGGAGGAATGATGTGTATGAATCTTAGCGAGTAAATTGACCCTCCAGCTGATTGTAGCTTTTCGCACATGTGTTTTGCATAGCAAACGCATGTGTTTACATCTTACTTATCATCACCAATAGTATGTGATAAAGGCGAGAGTTAACATCGGCATCACCCGGCTTTGTTAGCCAAACAAAAACTTCTTCAGGAATGATATATAATGATTTATAACGTACGGGAGACACGATCCCTGCCGCGCCTCCTTTGAGTTGCTGTGCACGAGAATTTGTGGCTTGGCAACGCCACACGACGGTAAATAATGTGAAGACCATGTCGTGCAAAAGTATGATTTATGTCAAAACGAAAGAAGCTACGTGGTTTGTAATACTACTAAGGACCCGTGAACAAAAGCTCATGACTCGTATGACAAAAATTTAGTGAAATCAGTACCAAATTAGTGTCAAACTCCTTTGTCTCATTAACTCCTGATAACGTTAATATAGCGAAATCATTAAAGTTACACAGCTATATCTTTATTACTGTACTACCGGTATAGCAAAGCCTATCAACGCGGTGGTTGGAGGGCGCACTTGATTCGGTTGCCAGTGAGTTTATCAGAAGAATACCCGGCTACAGTAAGTACACGTCAGTTGAGCGCTGCCGCTCTGCGGATCTTGTTATTTATAGCATTAATGAGCAAATAGCCTACATTACTGTTATCAACATTTTACAAATTTGAAATCGAGAATGCAAGCGTGAAACACGACATTGTCAAAAACACTTCGGACACCATTCACGATCTGCATTATACTTATAGTCTGTTCAACAGCTACTATGTGATGCCGCACACTACATTTTTTGGACAAGCAAGGGTCAGTGAAACAGTCTTCTTCTTTCTTTTAACAAAATTTGTGAGGACTGGTCAATTATGGTGAGGGCTGGTAAAAAACTGCTGTTACCAGCCCTCTGGGCCGTGTAAAAAATCTGAATTTCATGCCCTGTAGTGACATATATAACTTTAAATTCAATTAATTAGTACCCTTATTTCACAGTTGGTATTCTACAGCTTACTCACCTCTGGTCCAGCTGCAACCGCGTTTTCACAAACCATATTGGATTCGTCACCGAACACGAAACGAAACCTGAAATTGGAATTTAGAATTCCAAGCAAAAAAATGAACTGTTAAATAAACAGTGATGTTCACACACAAAGCTTATATGGTGATAACAGCAGGAAAATTTTGCACTTGGGATAAAACATCATCAATTAATAACGTCCCACAAAACTTCAACACACCACACTCAAAGGCATGCACGCACGCACGCACGGACACGTACACATATATCCACATGTACACAAGGAAGACTGACCTTGGCCCAGTCTATCTATATTCTGCACTAGCTGTACTAACGTATTAGAAGCATATGGATTGAGCCATATACTCCGAACTGCAACGCAAACTATGGCGTGAAATCCAAAATTAAAGCTAAGCGCACCTAAAGCTAACACAGTTTACGTGCATAAATATACGTGTCACCGATTCATTTGTCAAGCACATAACTGCAGTTTTTACATGATGTATACTTGAAATGAGTAGTTCACTGACACACGTGTTGATGAATGAAAGGTAAAAAATGATGTACTTTTGCGAGTCTGCAGCACATGGACCAATAAGCAGCAATTCTCCGTGGGGCATCGGTTTTTCAACAATCAAAGTTTTTAACACTACATGTGTACAAACACATGCTTATTCAGTTTAACAATAAACAATTTTGCATAGTGATATATGAAATGCTAATGGAGTGTTTACCTGCCATGGACGCGGAACCCATGTGAACGATCGGTGTGTCTGGTCTAATAACCCCATTGAGAAAGGATTTCGTATTCGAGTACGCCGCAAAGTAGATGGCTCTGCAAAATTGTGAAGCAACTAGCACTGCAATCATATAATTAAAGATATTCGGTAGCATCCAAATTTACAGGCAGAGCAAATGTCAGCTCATCACGAGATAAACGAATAAAGAGAACATGTTGTTATGCCGCAACACTACAACCACACTCACACGTAGAACATCTGAACATGGTGGTGGCAATTTCATACAAATAAAATTCTGAATTTCCAAGTATGTTCACTTATTTGAAATTCCTAATTCACTTCATACACTTTTATTTTAAATTCACATGTATGCAAACCAATTATTACAAACTCACCTCGAAGGAGCCACACCAACCAAATTTGGTCCTAGACCCTTAAAAAGTGCCCATGGTCCTTCATTCTCAATAATAGACCTGTGAAAAATTAAATGCATATATGTGATACAATGCACACACAATGACATAACTTCTTACACTAAGATGACAACACGGTGAAACGTATTTATATAATGCAGTAGTTGCCATTAAAAGATACAGTCGTGTGAAATGCAGGGCTGGGTTATTTCAGAACAATTTCAAATTTCAACTAAAAATTTCATGTTAGTCAGCTGGTAAGTTTGTGTATTACAGAAAGATTTTCTGCTGTTATCACTCTGCCCCAACTAAGATACATGCATGTTAGCTGTAATTTTAGGTTTACATATTTTAATGAAATGGAATAGCAAAGAGAAAAAGAGCCAAGTGATGATCATGTTATATATATAGGAATTCACATTACTGCATGCTGCATTATTGTGCCGCACATGTTAATCCTGCATGCAGTTTCCGATTCAGATTCACTGTACACATTCTGCCCAACACGCATGCAAAACACACATGTACACTGAAAAATTCCTGCACACCTCAGACATCCAATGATTCCGAGTCCTGACTTGGCTTGAAGTGGGTTCGCGGATGCGGACACTCCGCAGGCACAGAAGTTCACGCCGGCATATGGTGGGGGCGTCGCTGACGCTGGCGTCGCCTGAACCACAATGCTCCTCCGAACATTAAACGATGCGACGGACGACTGAAGCCTCGTCTTCACGACCTCCAGAGGACATGTTACTATTGCACCAGCTGTCCCTCCGGCACTGTAACGACAATGTCACCAGTTAGTTAACATGAACAGTGCTATCACTGCAAGATAGGGTGGTTTATTATAACCGTAGATAAGGGGGAAAACAAACATTATACATTTATCCCCATGTTAGTGAAACCTTAACAAACAGGCCGCAGAGCGTCTGGGCATTCATCTGAGCGTTGTTGCTACGGTTATTAAACGTAAACAATTTAAGTCGTGCGTAGTGACACCTTGTTAGGCGCAGATATGCAGATACCGCAGTTGCGTACACTTCATTTCAGCAACCTTCTGCATTCTGCTACCTCCCAGCATCCAATGGTTGATTACAGAATCGCGTGCCTGAAACTCCTGTTTATGGTGCTTTGTCGACCCTACACCCTAACCCTATTGAAAAATAATAAAAAGCAAGTGCCGCATAGCAGACAGCGCTCATCTAACGTCTACTGCGCGTGACTCTGGTCGGCAGTAGTGGATTCTATAACCCTTTTAGTCCCAATGTGTTCACATACAGCCGAAATAGTGGAATGCCACAGAGATGGTATCAGGAACCTTCTCAAAAGAATGCTTCGTTGCGGATCGTTATGAAGTTGCACGAGCATGGCGCCGTACGGTTTACAGTGTCTTCAGATTCAAAGATGGAAGCTCCCATACATTCGTAGTAGCAACAAATATTTGCAAGGAGCAGAAAGTAGGTAAAGACGTCATCCATTTACCTACGCAAGCGCCTCAGCCGCAATAGAGAGCTGCCACCTGCCAACCAATTACGGCGCAGTGGCAAAAACTGCCCTCAACAATTGCAGCTCATTGCACTGCGCAGCAGCACTGGCAGTGGATACTGGTTACATGTAAACATACTGACATACAGAATAGCCTATAAATTATACGTATTTAAGGGCATAAACCTGCTTTAACCAAATTTAGCTTTGAAATTTCACTGTGACATTGTTCAGGCCTCAAATACATCCAGGCATGTATAGATTTTATACTAGCAAACCCGGCAGTCAATTCTTTCTAACAGACACGTCAACAAATCCATGTTTAACCTCCTCTTGGGTAGGGGGAGGGGGAGGGTTAGGGGAGGGGTGCGAGAGGAGTGAGGGGAGGGGAAGGGGGAGGGTGGGGCCATAGGGGATTCTACTTAGCAAGCATGTTCAGTCCTTTGTTGACAGTGAAAAATCATGGGTTAACCCCTCCTCTTGCAGGCGTCAAAAAGGTTATCCGACACTTACTCTTCGCATGTCAGCAGAGGGAATTTTCATGTCCTTTCAATAAAGCCATAAAAATCTAGGTCACCGCTGCAAACAAAAAAGTTTTCAATCCGCTCCGCTCAGACCATCGTCCTCATGAACAAATGTCTAAAATCTGCCCTGTGCATTGACCTTTGACCGGTGACTCCAATTTGCGGCCACAGTGATGGCTCTTCCTACCATGATGCTATACACCGACTATCAACGGCTTAGGTCGAGCATTTAGATTTGTGCCGCAATTCTGCGATTTCCTCCCTATACCTTAAAGTTAAGGAGTGAATGTTCCCCCTTCTTTGTACACCTCTTGAACCTTTCGACCTTTGACCCCCAGCTTCGGACATTCCCAACTCGTTTTTGACGATCCCCCCCAACGACCCGAATACTCGTGACCGTGACGTCGCGGTTAACGATTTGTGCCGGCAACTGTTGACGGACGAACATGGCCGCGACGCCACGGAGCGGACGATCAAGCGCATTCTACAAGCTGCATCTGACTATGTCAGAGTGACCTAAAAATTGATTGTTGGTAAAAATTATTTGTTGTTAATTAAATTGTTCGTAAATAAATCGATCGTAAACTACTTAGCGTATAATTGGAACAAAATAGTTAAATGGATACAGATACAGATACAGATGGTTTTATGTTATACACGGATAAACAGGTAATAATACAACAAAATCAGCGCATTGGGATTCGATCCAACGACCTTTGGAGGCCGTGACCCACCTGTGCTTAGGCGTTCGGCTAGTCCAAGTGTTATTGGTTTCGATGATTGTGGATGTGCATGAAATAATTATGGTACAACACGCTCTGTGACGTCATTGAGGCATGTTCAGGAAATCCATGTTTAACCTCCTCTGGATATGTCAAAAAGTTATCAGACACTTTTACTCTTGCCGCACGTCAGTGAAAGCACATTTCATGGTCGCTTTCAGATAAAGTGATAAAAATGGTTAGGTCAGCGCTGACAACAAAAAAGTTTGCACTCTGCCGTTAGGCGATGACATGCCTCAGAAAAATGTCGATATCTGAACCTTTCACAAGGCTGCAACATTAACCTATTTATTTCACTAGACCATTCAGGGCAGTAAACTGAAGGAAAACCACCTAGCCCTGACCTAACTTTCACTAGCCATCGCGCGCGCCTGTAACTGAGGAACCATAGCCCTGACCTAACTTTCCTAGCCAGACCAGACATTGTTATGAACAAATTTTATTTAGCATAAGATTGTGCTCGTATGAATTCAATAGATGCTTTTCCCGCGCTTTAAATCGACGTGCGGCCGAGTTCACGTGCAGCCATTCGTATTCTACAAGAAGGCTTACACGACCGCAGGATTTAGACGATCGTCTACTGCGGCTTGAGCAGCACAGCACAACGTTATTGTTTTTGATCGAAAGGTAGACTGAGTCATCCGGCCTACAACGCTCTGCTAGACAAATGTACACGCTCTGCGGACAAACCATGTGCGGCCGCCAAACCAGCTTCTAGCTAAGAGGTGACCTTTCAGTGCCAATATATATGACCCAATTCTAACAACGACCAGTTGGGCTACTAGCACTCTGAGTTGGTATAGCGCAATCGGAGCCAAGGCACATTATACCCGACTAGGGTCGTCGGCATGTGGGTTAGTGTCGAAACCCTGCCTCGTCCCGCACTGCCCTTGAACGCGGCCGATGGAAAGCCCATGGCTCCACTCATGTAAAGACACCGCGGCTGTGACCTCCAATTTCCGCACAGGCTGATGGGTTTCCTGAGCATCACGACGTATAACACGAATAATATAAGAGCCATAGGTAGGAGCCGTTCAGATTTGTGCCGCAATTCGTAATTTCCTACCGTATAGCCTTAGGTTAAGAGGGAAAGATTCCCCTCCGTTTAACGACACTTGAAACCTTGACCCTCTGACCCCCAAAGTTTGTCATCCTGAGGCCGTATTCACGATCCCCCCCCCCCCGACGTCCCGAATATCGTGACTGTACATCGAGTGCTCAGTTGAGATTTGTGCCCAACTGTTGACAGACGGACGGACGCACGCACGCACGGACAATCATGCGATTCTACAAGCTGCATCCGACTTCGTCAGATAAGCTAATGAACACTTTCTATAAAGGACATTGCTAACATTTTCTTTGATTAGCAGCTATATAATAATATCACCTCTATAGACTAGATACCGTTCTATAAAGAACACCTTTTGGGTTTCCTTGATTTAGCCCCATATATATATACAGATCTGACTGTACATGTACTGTACATACAATATGTGTACACAACATTTTATGAATGGAAATTTACATACACAAGTTCATTAAGATTTATTATCTTGCATTAGATAATCGTGGGATTGCAACCGTCGCCACGCTGCCTTAATAATGGTCGACATAGCCCACGCGTATCACGTGCACAGAACCGAGTAAATTTTCCACGCAGTGCGTGCCATCAGGCTAGGCAAGTCTTGCACAGTGTGAGAAAAATATTATTAGAACTTTTTGCAGCCGCAGTATGTTGAAACCAGGCAAGTTACACATACATGTATCTTACAGTTACACTGTATATATACAACCTTGCACGGAGCAGTGTGATAGTATAGCATACCCAGATTAACCTAAATCAGCTATATATACAGCCAGCACACGAGACATGTGCAAATACTTATCCGTTTCGCACCCAATACTCAAAGTTCACAGTGTTCAGCATGAATTAATCTTCATACTGAACCAGCGGACTATATTGCTCGTATTAAATGCTGATATGGCAGCAAATACTAGAATTCTCCTAACAAATCCTGCAAAGCATCCTGCATGAGACTACAGTACAGCATCTAACTCTAAGGCATAGAATGCATCTCATATGAATGATTAAACCTCATTAAGCTTTATCTTAAACCTTCTTCTACTAAGAAATTTAACTATGAAATTGTAGCCTTACACCCCTCGTTTTGCTACAGACTCCCTCTTTTTGAGAGTTGGACTCCCTTGTTCAAAAGTTAATTTCTATCCCTGATCATTATGTAATTTATTATTAGGGCATACTGTATAAAGGATGCACAATTGAAATTTAATGTAAATTCAGGATCATGACGAGAACAACCACAGGCACTTAGAACCTTTCAATAATAAAATGATGGAAAATAAACATGAAATGTATTTACTACCAAATTCCTAATGTTTTTCTACTCTCTTTCGCCTATTTTATATAAATAACAAAGTTAATTTTTACTCAACCGTGCCAGTTTGAAACATACCGCTGACGTTTCGCCTCCTGTCAGGAAGCTTTCTCAAAGCAAACTGATGTTAATCAGTTTTGACCACCAGATGGTGTGGTGGTCAATAGCTTAGTCCACACGTGACTAAGCCTGTACCCCCCTCGTCCCGGTTGATGTTTGGGGTCTTGCAGATCCAGATGGCCTCCTTAATCCATCGCCTGATTTTGATAGGCTCACGATCGATGATCTTCGAATTCTCCCAATCGATGGTGTGATTGTCCTTCGCTACATGGTCAGTGATCGTGAATTTGGTGATTTCGGTAGCCGACTGTTTTCGTTGGGCCCTTGTGAACGATTTGGGTGCTACGGTGTCTACGTCCTTTTTGTGTTCTTTTAGGCGGGTTTTAAATTTTCGACCGGTTTCTCCAATGTAACTTTTTCCACACATTGCACACGGTATCCTGTAAACACGGTCCGTAATGTTGTACATATCTGTTCTGTCCTTAGAATGTACCAAAAGCCGTTTTAGAGTCTCAAACTGTCTCTCACTGTTGACGCCACACCTGCATTTTTTAGGTGACGCTGAACTACGTCCGTGACCCCTCTGACATAGGGTAGGATGATCATCGCCTTCGGTTTCTCCGTGGAGGTTTTCTTTTGGAATGTTGTTTTTTCCCGTGATGTGTACATCTCCTTGAACACTTTTTCGAGTGTCCAATTGGGATAGCCGCATTTTCCTAATGCGTTCTTGATGTGGCGCACTTCAGCTTCCCGGTCCTCACTCTCCGTTATGATTTTGTCCCTACGATCTAGTAGCGTCCGGACCACTGACAGTCACGTGTGGACTAAGCTATTGACCACCACACCATCTGGTGGTCAACACTGATTAACATCAGTTTGCTTTGAGAAAGCTTCCTGACAGGAGGCGAAACGTCAGCGGTACGTTTCAAACTTGCACGGTTGAGTAAAAATTAACTTTGTTATTTATATTATTCTACCAACCGAATGAACTTATTTAATGAGCCTATTTGATAATTTCTTGTAAATGCTGTTCAAATGTTCTTTTGCAACACACAATCTTACCGCAGCATAATACACAAACAGCGCCTACATTCTAGTATTTATGCGTAGCCGAATGTTCACTTGTTCGAATTACGACTCTTACCAAGAGAAATCGAGTCAATCCACATCAATGAAAATGGGAGCGTTCATACACGAATAATAGCATTGCATTCTGGGTTCAAGTGCCCTCTGCTTCCAAGCCAAACTGCATGCAGTGCACTTTCGTACACTCAGGATACCACTGCCACAATGCTAGCACTATTTTTAAAGTGGGCGAAGCGCGGGGAAATCCAGCGAATGGAGATTCGTAAACAGCGCATGATTTGAAAGTAGTAAATGGGCGCACAATATGCGCATTATTTCGTATCACTATTTTATCAAATTTTCCATAAAATAATGGTTGGATTTTTTAAATCTTCGCAACTTTTATTAGTCCAAATCTTAATTATTACATAGGATTGCTATGTAATAATGTTGCTAAGGATACTCATTGCTACGAGTAACGTGGCTGCTGTAAAACTTGTAGTAAAAAACGTTACAAATTGTAACGGAAATCTGCTTGTGGCAGTGGTAGATTGAGCCATCTGTCGTGGAGTTTGCTTCCGAGCTTCATTATGAGCCCACCAAGGAAAGTCAGCATGATTTTCGCAAGAATGACGACACACCCGACTACGTTCATTGGCCAAACAATTGGATATTATAAACAGGCACTTGCTCCAATTTACATAGCTGTGGAGTGAAAGTTTACTTAAGGATTTTACCACATCTCTTGGAAAGTTAAGTTGTACCAAATGGCAATGGGGATAATTCAAACAAGTGAACATTCGGTGCCATAGATACCAAAATGGAGGCAATTGGTTGTGTAATTTTGCTGTGATGGTATGAAACCTCAGGATACCTCAGGATAGGAAACGCAAGTACACCTGCTTTATATTTCTATTGTTTGTGCACAGTGGAGTGTGTGCAGTGAAAGTGTGTTGCAGAGAAGCAATTCAAGCATTAGCTCTAGTACTTATAGTACTATAGCCCGCTTACATTAACTGCCGCTGGTTAATGTAAGCGGGCTATAGTACTAGAGGCTATTCAAGCATGTGAATGGCATTCACAGGAAATTATTAATATTACTAATAATAGGCAAAAGAGACGAGAAACATTTAAGAATTTGGTAGTAAATACATTTCGTGTTTATTTAGTATCATTTTATTATTGAAGAGTTCCGAGAGCCTGTGAGAAAAACGCAAGAACTGCATGCATGTACGTACATTTGACTGACAGTGACAGAACATGGTTCAATGGCATCGCAAAATGAGTTAGCAACTAGGGCGTCAGCATACACAAGCACATTTTAACTTACCCTCCAGCAATCAGATGTACAAATTTGTCGTCCAGTACCATCGCTTGATCGCTACCACAGCTAGTGTTGGCTTATTATCTACATGTTTTGTGCATTAAGCGTATATTATCACAAAATACTGAAAACTGTGGAAAGCGGAGACGCAGTTCATCTACGTGCTACTAGTAACGTCGGACCCATCACAACACATGAAGTGTGCACGTGCTTATTTATAACGGTAACGTTGATTTGTGGAAGGTAGTCACGTGCGGGTTGTAACCGGCCATCTCGTTGGTCTTCTTCGCTATACAGTAGGAAAAGTGTAAACATTCCATCACGCTCGTTTCACGTGCACTACGATAACCGTCGTTGCCAACTTCCGGAATGTGTGCCGTGCGATTCTCGGACTTCACGTAAATTGTTTTAGTTATAAATTGGATTACTAATCGTGTGTTGTACTGCATACTTGCGTGTTTGAATGATGATGTGGCCGGATGTTGGAAAGAACGACGATGTTATTTGACTACAGATGTCAGATCATCGTTCAGATCGGATCTAATCTGTCATCGACATCATTACGGATAGCTCTAGCCTCTAGTAACTATAGCCCGCGTACAGTTGCCGCACTGTACGCGGGCACTGTTACTAGAGCTACATCACGGCTACCTCTGAGGCAGTTAATGAACGCAGGCTATAGAGTATAGTACTAGAGCTACATCACGGCGACATCCTCCAAGTTCACTGTTCAGCAATAAATATACATCATACATGATTACATCAATGGCATCATTACATCATAGCAATTAAGAGACGAGTAGATAATAACAGTTAACACTGTTAGTGTTATTATCAGAGGGTTTGGGTGATAAGTTTCCATAGTTCTATAGTCACAGCTAGGGGGGTCCGGGGGCATGCCCACCGGGAATTTTGTTTTAATTATGCTATATTTGGTGCATTCTGGTGAATTTTGAAGGTCAATTCTGAAGATACCCAGTCTGTGACCGGTTTCTGGAAACCGGTGCAAACCTGCCTAAATCCGCGCCTGATTATCTACTCTTGATCATATGATTCATACACGTGTACACAATATGTGTTGTATACATGATTACATTTACATGTGTGACTGCATACAAATTACAATGTCACATTTTTTAAGTTTTTTTATTTATATTTATTTATTTAGGCAATTATCCATCATATACAATACATAGCATACTTTTACAATAAAATTCTGAATTCATAAAATTGGATAACTACCATACCAAGGATATATACACAAAAAGCATGACTAGCACACATATTTACATTTAATTGTGGTCCTTTACTGCTTTACATTCGTACATGACATGCGTACATGTCACAACAAGTGATTAGAGTATATATATAGACTCCGAAAATGCGAATATCAATGTTTATAAACAATGACAACTTATTCATAATCGTTCTTAATCATTAATTACTTCATATTATCTATCTATTAAGTTCTGCATCTAGAGAAGCAGCTACTCTGCATCGACATACACTCATACATGAACGTGTTTGCGCGCATTCACATCTATCATATATAATCCAATTTGTACGTGTCATATATACATACGTATATTAAATGATAATACATATATATATATATTATATAGATACGTCGTATGTTCATTCTGAATGTGTATAGTCTAGACTAAAGATATTTTCAGTGTACCGGCTGTATTTTCATAGTGTAGTGGGCTGTAGCTATAGCTGGGGAGGGGGGCAGTCGCCAAAGTGGTCTGGCAAAGCACTGCATCGATGTTGTTATAGGCAGTGTGGGTTGTAAGCTACACTGTACCGGTACCCTTATAATATTTAATTATCATGCACATTTAATTACATAGGTATACATACGAAGCACACTCGTACTGTTGTACTCGATCGGTATTCTTGGCAACCTATGTTTATAACTACTTAACATTGGTAGAATCAAACGCCCTATTACCAACCAACCTTTACCAACGAGAATCAAAGCATCTATATCCAACCATGGCATAACCATGAAATGTCATGCATTTTCCAATTATTTCATCACATCTCGTAATTTTACATCCTTGGGTTGGGGGTAGTGTATTAATTATATCATGCACACAGCTTATCTAATGGCAATATAAGCTGTGCCTCCTCCTCATTCCACTTTAGTCTTGTGTCGAATTTCCTGCAGAAATGGTAGGATTTTAATGGTAAAGTAACGTAATCGTTGGGTAAAAAATGTTTCAACTTATATTATTTTCACACAATATTTTCACACTTGTACACAAATTAAACGGATTTCGCCCCTCGTTTCTTGTGACCAACAAAGTAGATCACATGCTCTAAAATCACGTCTGGCAGCATGATGACTTCAATTTGTGCATATATAGGTCTGAAGTTATTATTTAAATATGCTAAGGAGAATGCATGTTTTATTCCATTGTTTCACTATATATAACAGTCTTCACAAGAAAGTTTTTGAGCCACTTGCCCTACGTATTCTGTAAAATGTACATGCTTGAATGACATTCTAGTTGGCCATATATTTTTCAGGAAAGTTTTTTGAATATCGAGTAAAGAATTTTACACCAGACAATTTCTAGACGCCATTCGTTTCTGGTGTTAAGTAGCATTTTTAGTTCAAATTAAAACTACAGAAAATGAATGCATGACACAAATTGACTGAAGTAATGGTAATAACATAAATATTATTTTATTTGCTGCATATAATTGCAAAATATCACTGATCTATTGCATTCCATTCTCCTAAATATTTGGTTATAGCAAAATTTTTAGATTTACACAAGACGTTTGCAGATGTCATATTGAACAGTATTTGACTAAGCATCCCTGGTGAATTAATTTTAGTTGTCATAGCACTTGCATATCATAGAACCTATGAATCGTAACACATTCCAATCATGATATAAAAAAATAATCAAGGAGAATTGATGGAAGCCCATTCAATTATAGACTTGTCTTTCAAATATGTATATCTCAAATACAGCCAACATTAAAAACTTGTAGTAAAACATTGTCTTGTCGATTAGATGACGTAATAAAACTATAATCATAATGGCATAAGCTCGAAAATTACAGAGGATTTATGCTGTTATGATTGAGCTATAAAAGCATGATTAAACAGAAAATTCCAACATTTTTTCATTTCACGAAAATGGAATTTGAACATAATTATAGCTACAAACACAAGTGCACCTGTTTTGTGTTGTATGAAATTGTATCAATTAAGTATTGGTCTAATAATTTCTCCAGCTGCTTCCTCCTAGATTTCTCTAACTTGCCACTGTCATTATCTGTTTCCTACTCCACACTGCACCTTCCACCTTGACTTAGTATAGCATAGCAGGGTTTGAAATTAAGGGCAGCCAGCAGCAGTTTTGCTGCCTACAAGGGTCAGTTTTCTGCCTGCTCTCAATGTTGGCAGCAAATACTTCCTGCCGAGAAATTCTTAATAAACCATAGTAAACGCACCAAAGATTCTGTCTGGGTGAGTAAATTTGCTGTCTGTCTCTTTCTCTGGCAGTAAGTAGTTTCTGCCTGGCAAGTTATTTTCTAACCCTGATATATTATCATTTACTACGAATAAACTATTGCGCAAACCAAAATTGCTAGTGAAAATGACCAATTTGTCAATATCACTGTTGCTATTGCAATGATGTATTGGATGGCTGCTTCTGGCACTAGCGAATCAGAAAACAATGGATATTGAAAACCGATTCGAATTTTTAATCATACGTCCTGATGGATATAATGTACGAGTGTTCTAAGACATCTTACCTTTGCTACAGACACTTGCTGTTAAGTTTAAAATGGTGGTAAGTGAGAAAATGGTAAAAAAAGAAGTTCAAACACGTTAGGTTAAAGGAACCTGATCAAACATTTACAGGTGCTGTGGGTACATATACCCAGCAGACTGGACCATACACGCAAAAAATATTGATTCTTGCCTGCACCAGCAAAGCGTTGCGAAATACGCAACTGTGTAAGCATATATAGATGATATATATGTCTATATATATATATAGATGCATGTGCAGATATAGTTGAAATGGCTTGTGTATGCCCTGTCAATTACTAGTAGGTGCCGTCTAACCCAAATCGAGTGCATGAAAGCACTGTACAACTGAGAACCTACCCTCCAAGAACCTTGATAGGTTGTCTTGGCTCTGGCTTGTCTGTGGACACAATGTTTAGCACTGTTATGCTGGTAAAGGGAGCAAGTGTGCCTTGGTTGTGTCACGCACGCTTTTGAGGAAGGGAAGTACTCCTGCAAATGGAAAAATACCTTTATAATTCACATAATGGATCGTGTATGATAATGAACGTTCAGGGTCAAGGAGAATCACGCACCTGATCCACCAGTTCCTACATTTGCCAAGCTCTCATGACTCTTTTTGCAGTCTGTTTGATGGGACGGAATCACAATGTATCTGAAATTTTACAGCATAGAATCATTTATTTTTAATTTTATTTAAATTAACTGTGAAATATAATACAGACAGACTATATTGTATTGCAAACAGATACTATGTATAGGTATTGTAATTTGGCACACATCTCTCACTGTCTCAGATCTATTAACTATAAGCCCCCAGCTCTTATTCCACTATGTATCTCGCTCTCTCTCTGTCCACACCACCCCTTTTCATCCTATTTTTCTCCTGTTTTTGTTTGATATTTAACTCACTTTCCCTCTTTCTGCTATAATCCCCACCCTCACCATGCATTTCTCTATTCTTATGCCTGTCTCTTCCTCTCTAGCTAGACATTTTTAATTCTCAGGGTCCGCACGGGTATGGAAATGTCCTGGAATTTGATACGACTCCTTGTAAACTCCTTGAATTTTAAAATATTGTGTTTTATACTGGAATTGTCCTGGAAAAGTACTCAAAACTACTGGAATTTATAAAATAAGAAATATAAAGCAAATAATATGTCTGTGTTCATTTTATTAATTCTGTTAATCTATGTTTTTTTTCTGAATCAGAAGTTTTCATGTCCTCTATTCCATGTAATGTATCTTTTGAAGCTGTGCTAAGTCTGAAAACACTAAATTTTATTAAGTTAAGCTAGAATTTTAGTACTTGAAAAATACAAATTGTCTTTGAAATGTCCTGGAAAACTCCTTGAATTTTGTCTTGACTTATTAATCTGTATGGACCCTGATTCTGTATTGCTATACGTACCTGACTACAACTTGGATGTGATAATCTCTAAAGTGAACAAGTGATAGCAACGCTTTGTTGTAACTTTCTGCCAAACCCACATCATTTTGTGATATCACTGCAAATGAACAACAAATATATTAGCCTAAACGTGTAATGACATCTGGTTCCTGCAGTGACAGCATAGCCTTTATGTGGCCTAAGGTCTGAATGTTTCATAATCTCTGTTATTTGACCATCACATATTGAACTGGAAGAGTAGTGGCCTGTAGGTTAATTATTAGCTGAAGTAAATTTTAATTTTATTTATTAATTTTTTAACAAAAGAAGGTTCAGTTGTATTATCAAGCCAAAGTCAATTTTAGCCAATTGGTTACATGTTTTATTTGACCAATAGAACATGTAAGAAATTTGCACATTTTACGTACCAAAGTCTCGTATAGATGGTCCCTTAACAAGACTAGCAATGAATTCTCGGTGCCCAGGTGGCATGTACTGCCTCATTTCACTGAGGAAGGTCCAGGCAGACTCTCCATGTTTCACACCCAGCACTTCATCGCAGCAATGCAGTGTCGAACTTTGTGCCGCGCTAGCACCAGGGTGCTATAGTGCATGGTGAGGCAAAACAATTCCACAAGTGATTGTTAAACTGTTAAAAGGCAGATGAAAATTCAAAGCATAAAACACAGACATGACAGAAACACAGATCGAAATAATATTAGCATTGCATTTCAAGTTTGTTAAGTGAATTTTCTATTACAGCGTAATGTTTGAATGTTGAATAATTAATAATATAATACATAATGAAGGTTACTCTCATTTAATGGTGTTGCCATCAAGTGGCAGGAATAAATGCTTTATTTGGAGTGTTACATAGTAGTTTTCATGGAGTCAAGACCAAGATTTCCAAAATAATTTCTGACCGGTCTCATGTTTTGTCCCACTTTTACGACATTTACTGTTATTGCTTGAGTAACAGAAACTGTCTAGAGCAGTGCTAACATGTCTTAGAACGTTCATACCACCAAAACATGCACGATTCGAATTTTGATTATTCGTTTTGATTTCCGCCTCCATTTCTTGTGAATCTGGCACCGAGTTCACTACACGAACTAGATTCCCTTTTGTTTGAATCAGGTACACTGTGGGTGTACTTGTTTTGAAGGTGCCATTTGCAAATTAATTGTTCGAATTTCACCACATCATTAGATAAAATGCTGTGTACTGTGGCACGAAGGGTCATTGTCGTATCAGGTACTACATATATGTACCAGAGGTAGTTTTAGGTTGTTTAGTATTAATTATGTTTATATTTTTATACGAGGTATATTTAGGGTTAGGGTTAGGGTACACTTGTGTAGTACAAGTCTGGTACAATTTGTGTATACATACCTCGGTTACATATATGTAGTACCTGATACGACAACGACCCCTTCAGCTGTACTGTGTAACTATTATATATATATATATACGTGCAGTGGATCTCGTATTAGAAATCAGGCCAGGCCTGGCATGTACGATGAAGTGTGAACTCCGCTCAAATCTCTATGCATCTACATATATCTTCATATATGAGCTAGTGTCATTATACACTGACATAGTGTAATCAGTGACATCAACTCTTATGAACAGGTTCTACTAGTAGTTTACGTACCTTTACAGGTGTGCTGGAGATGCCTTCATAAATTATACCACCTTTGAATACATTACTCTGCCACCTTCAAAACAGACACATGATTTCGTAAATGTAAAATGTAGTATATGAGTTTGTGGACCATATGTGCACAGTTATCATTGAAACACATGTATGCATGGGTACTTGCAGCAATTTATTCCGCTCATGAAGCACAAATGCAGGCTAAGCTTAACAACAAGCTGAAAAAATCAAAATCTTCCAAACATCGTTAGCTAAATATCACAATTCTTACCCTGCTAAAAATGCCCTAAAGTTGTAAAATTCACGGGGATCACAGTGTTCTGAAAATAAAGGATGTACTTGTGAGTTATTTTTTTAATGCAAGAGACACTGTACAGTATATCGTCTACTACATAAATTGGCTTATGTTAATAGCCAGAATGTACCTGAAAATTAGGGCTCAAGTCCTACAAGTGGCATATATAATAAAACACTGAAACATATCTGTGTTATAACCAACTTGCCATGCATTCTAGTTAAGGTTGCAGTCATCATTTCTACTCCGTGAGAGTACTTGCATAAAGCATCGCCCAGGGTTTTAGTATCTTTGTTTACAATAGCTTCTCGGCTCTGTAGAATATGCTGCAACATTGTAACCATCGATATTGTAAATATTCACAATGTAAGCATTTTTAACATTTATATTGCAAACATTATAATTAATCATAGTAAAGGGAGACAAAACGTGCACAATGTCGAGTAGGAGAGTGGATATGGAGTAATAACAGAACTGGGGTAAATGAACACGTATAATTACTGTGATAACTTGTACAGCGTCGGAGCCATGAAATGGGAGCCCTTCTTAATGTGGTGACTAGCACACTGAGAGAACAGATATACCCAATAACATGAATCACTTACAGGAAGAATGTGCTGAGCAAAGTTAATTTCCATCTGTAGAGGGATGAGGAAGAACCATTCAAAACTCTTTCCACCACACAGACTGAAGATGAGCTTCAAGTTACTGCAACAAAAATACATTTCATTCCACAGAGTTAGATTAACGTTATATATAGCTATAGTATTAACTAGAGATACAACACAACAACTAGCAACTGATTATAGGTTTTCAATACAATAAGTAAATAAAATTGAAGTCATTGTCATGTACCTTTAAATAGCTATCAGTCTACCAAATGGATTACCTTAACTCCAGTGGACTGCCATTTTCATCCCATGAAATAAAAACAAGTTAATAATTATTAATTTATTATCCAAAAAAACATACAATAAAGATAAGCAATCAGATTTTACCCTCCTAACAATATTACAATAGAGTGTGTCCCCACTTATACCTGGCACGTTGTGTCACATACTGGTTACATTGGTACTTCGTTATTTTTACAGAGGAAACTATAGACTACAACATTCGCTTGGTGGAAATCTGATTGAATAAAGTCAACGATTATATTGGAAATAGCGGTTCTGGGAATCCTGTGGTCCAGGGCTAACTCCCTTATGATATAACATACATGGGTATACAAGGAGGATCAGGCTTATTAGAGTTTTGAAATGGCAGTACAGAACTATAAATAGGACTAATATCATAAGTGCTCATCCCGTAGAGATGCGAGTAACAAATGTCCTCTGGCGCATGGAAACATAAGAGAACACAGCAAATTAGCAGTCGGGTTTCATGTGCATACACTATGTACTTTCACCAATCAAATCACCTCACCAATTGGGGTCAATCTTTTTGTAGTTGGACATCATATCTGCATGCGTGATCATCGCTGGCCAACCCAGTTTCATTGAAAGCTTATGGAATGGAACAGCAAGGCATTTTGGAATGCTCTGCAATATTACAACAAAAATTTCATTATTAAACTTACATATACTGCACAGTGTATTTCTGTTTGAGCATGTTGCTTAATCAGAAAGTGTAGAAATAACAGTAGTAGCTATAAAGTGCTGTAACGTTTACCACCACATTTCAGACCCCAGCACCGTGTAAACAAAATGCTAAACTCTTCTGACTTAATCCCACACCTGGTATATGGTTGACGAAGTAGCTTACCTGTAGCACACCTGCGTCGCCATCCTGCCAAACGTATCCCTGCACAAGGAGGCAGAGGACAAGTCTAGCCAACCTTTGGTGCTTGTAGCTTATCAGCCGTTCATAATCCAACACTGATAGCTAAAATCACACATGTTAATGCAACATCAAAACGGGGCACATGAATCTGATCTGATACGATTATATGGGGAAACCTGAAAGGTCCAATCCTACATTTACATAATTACCCTATCTTGTGAGCACATATGCCTTTTAATAGGACATTACCAGGAGTAAGATGCACCAAAACAGGGAAAGGTCTACATTTACTAGCATGTACATGGTTTGTTGCATCCTCAGAAAATTCTCACAAACCTTGCCGCGCATTTGAGTCTATACGGCTGATGTTTGTATCGGAAAAGTGATTGGGCATGAGCCTAGTTGAATGACTAAGGTAAATTTCACATTCATTTTTTGGAGTCGGGTATAACAAATTATAGGTCGACTCGAACTAGAAAAAAGAGACTCCACTTTTTTGAGATGCATACCTAACTTAGTAACTAGAGTATTCCTCCTAAATAGGCGTATGGTGGCGCCATCTACCAGATGGGAAAAACTTGAATTTAATACTTTAATAATTACGGTGAATCTAACAGGTGGAGCTATATAATGCAGCTGTTACTACCACACGTGGTGACAGCAAAGGACTACAACATACCTGATCCACTCTCGATCGAAACTGTTTACTTTTCAGAAGATTTTCAGAATCATGTAGAATTTCTATCCACGGATGAAATTCGATCGGTAGTTTTTCCTCAAGAACAAAAAAATGGCTTACATAAGTTTAAAAAGGACTCTCACTCTAAGCCATTCTCATTCTGGAATTTAGAGGTACTGTGTGAGCCCATGCAAATTCCAATTTAACTATACATTCGAAAAACTATTGAGTCGGATGTGTGCGGGAAAGACTAATAAAGAATTATCACCCGGACAAAGGTCGCATGTGTGTTTTAAAATTGTAGTCTGCAGCAGGCCCATTCTCTTTGTGGCTTTTAATGTCAGAGTTATCTGTTAAGTCTTTTATGCCCGCTCGTTGTGTACGTTGAATTTTGGTAGTGTTTGTGGGTAATAGTATAGATACTTCGATAATAATCGTATTATATAGTATGTATGTAATTAGGTTGGAGTCCTTACATGATACTATCGGTCTGTAGCTGCCCGATACTGGTAAGAGATTAGGAGGGCCAACCCGGCACCGGACTCGATCCCCAGGCTATTCCTTATATACGCACACCTTGCGACGGACAATGCGGTCAGCAGCTGGCAAGCCGTGCCGTTTGCTTCATGACTTCAGTATAGCAATTCATACATGAGCCTAAGCGCGGAGCTCCCAATACAAATTTAAGGATACGTACGATTTGTACAACCGACAATCAAGGCGCACGGATCACGCATGATATTAGTACACTTTGATATATAGTATGATCAGTAGATCTATAACACAGCTGTCTATTATATGTACTCTATTTGATAGTATATATAGCTGGCATATTCCTGCACACGCTGTACATCGCATGTGCGACGGGCGACGCTCACACACGTAACTGCGCACGTCGACGTCGAGCAGCGGCAACACTATCACTTATCAGTGGTGCGCACGCACGCACTGCACACACCATCCCATCGGAAGTGTACTGCTTTACGGCCACGCACGCACACAGTGGAAATGTCTTAGTCCGTCCCACAGACGAAGTCGCGTGCCTCACGGGCTTTCATTTCTGCGGCGTGTTGTTGGGCCGAACCGGCCCGCCGACAGACACGTTGTTCCAAACGAGTGCCGCGTAATTGGCTCTTTTTTAAATAAAACCGGCCACCATAGAACGCAAACGCCTGTACAATTTTATTCCTCCGTCACGTGCCGCGTGTCGACTAGGTATTACGCACCCGCATGCGATAACTATGAGGCGGACATCATCATGTGAATTTTTCGCGGTACGGTTGATCGCTGCTTTGCCAGCGGTACACACCCACAGCGGCGATCTAGACTGCCGCCATCAGACGGTGCCTCCACCATGGCACCAACAGTCACGGTCACGGTGATTAGCATACTGCTCAATTGAATCGCTGCATTATAACAATCGTCCGATTATTAGCGCCAACTAAGACTGGTAGCCCGTCCTTCTCATACAACTGACACAAGCTTTGATAGTAAGGGACGGTTACCAGTCTATATTCGCACAGCCCGCAGCAAAAGATCAGAAAACAACGTTTGATCGTGCAGGCATCAAAATTTTCGGTGCGGATGAAGATTCGCCCAGTTGCTTGAGCGACACACCATCTAATTTTCCCTGCGATTTACAATCACTCGCGGGAGCGCGTAGACGAATAAATGTTGTCATGTGTGTCGCGCCCAAAACAAGCAGTAACAAGCAGAGCGTGCGCTCCGCGAAGTCAATCCTTGCTAGC